>NC_142207.1:19419583-19721666 GCF_049639895.1 Pseudopodoces humilis | reverse complement strand
GGTTTAAGCAAAGCACCAATACATACATTTTTTAACACAGTGCAATCAAAGCACAGAAACACAAACAGGATGGTATGAACCGCTACAAAGATGGCCAACTGGCACACTGTACTCTGAAAAGTACAGTGATATGTGCTTGTCTACCAAGATGTGTTTGTCCACCAGAAAAAACAGATGTTCAGGTAAGAAAAAAATCCCTTCTCTCTATTAGACTGAGTAGTTAATTTCCCTATTCTGAGTGGATCTCATTAACATTTTTAATACTAACAAATTCCTATTTGGAGGTAATAGAAGAGTGCATGAACTTTAAGCAAAACAATAAATTCTTACACAGGCTTCTCTATTCAGTACAAGTATGGAAGATTATGAAAATATTGAGGGACATTTTTAAAGAAAAAACTACTTCTCCCAGATCAAGAGAGAGGTAATTCAAAATTGAAGACATCTCCCAGACAGAAAAATCAGATTAGAGTTGACTTGTTACAGACACATATTCCAGTCTATTTATGTAATAAAATCTTGTCTACTTTGGCCTTTCAAAACTCTCCAAGCATACACTTACCTAATGCTCCTGACTCTTCTTGATGGTATTATGATAGTTGCATTTGAAGAAGACAACCACAGGAAAAAACAGAGCTGCAGCCATCTGGGACAGCATTAACAGCTCAGCACTAGAACAGGAGACATAACTCAGCTGTGCTATCATTAGCAGTTTAGCCACAAAAAAGGTTTTTAAAGTTAATACTCATGAGATAAAGAGCAGCCCTGCTCTGAGCAGTGAATAAAGCATAACCTCTCTCTTCATAACCTTAAGGGATACCTAATGTTTGCTAGGGTTTAAATGAACCTGGGAAGTGTCTGGGAAGGGATTCAAGAGAGTACAATGGAACACACTGGTTTCTGCTCTCCCCTGCTCAGGTAACAAGGTCACTTGTATTCTTCTCCAGCTACAGAGAGAATACCAATGACAGAACACCAACTTGGGACTTCACTCCTCAACATTCTTCTACCAATCATCTTTTTTCTTCAGAGATTATTAATCTGTTTAAACAAATGTCTCAGCTCCACTTAAAGTAACATGAGCTAGCAAAAATGCTGGAAGATTTGTCAGATATCCACACTCAAGCTAATCATGCCATACAGAAAAGATGAAAGATGTTCCACTGGCTTCCTCCTTCAGAGAAAATTCTGATACAAGGGCTGCAAGAACAAACAACATGTAGCTTTTCTAGAATGTTAAAGAGTCAAGAATTTCCTTCTCCAGAATCTGAAATGTTAGACAAGGAATCTGGCTTGTGTATTGATGTATATTAGCCCTAAATGTCATCAGATTTTCACATAACCACTGCTTGCTAGAGACAGGCCGTATAAAATGCTGCAACAGACTGCAGCTGCAGTAAGCAAGACTGCATTCTGGTTACTGGTTTTTAACACATTAGAAAAAAATCACTGTCTTTGTGATTGAATAGGCTTTTCCTATATGGCAAGGCATCTAGGTGGGTGAAGGATAACTCCTGAGAATTTTAAGAAATTCTTGTTTAAGGAAAGGCATTACAGATTGATCTGCTACTTTAAAATGGGTTTTGGTCAACGGTCAGTTTACACATGCGTATTTTAACCAACCAACCAACCAGCCAGCTAACTGAGCACGAAAGATGCAAAATCCTTTCAAAAACCATTTAACACACAACAATCATCCTTAATTTTCATTTTGCCTAAATTCTCTGTAGAAGAACAAGAATATGCTGGTAAAATGACAGGGACTCCAGGGACCTGAGATGCCACTGGAATACTGAGCCATTGTATCTTGGATCAAGATAGAGGACTGAAGACCTGCAAGGGCACTTCTCCATCACATGAAGATCTCTTTGAATAATTAATATCAAAACTTGTAATTTCATGTTCTTTATGCTGCTGGGGTTAAGCAAAGAAACAGACCCTGCAAAGCTAAGCCCTGCTAAGAGGCACAAGTATTTGATCAGCATTCTCTGTCATGTTTATTCAAACAGATCAGCATTAGAAAATACTGAAAGGAAAACAGCACAATACAGAAATATCACTTCAGCTAAAGGCAGGAAGAAACCCATGGAAGTTCTTTTATATGGGCACACCTATCTAAGCATGAGAATATTAACCTATTATTTCTCTAAGACTTATAAACTTCATTAAATAACATTTAGACATATCATTGATAAACAGATATTTTTCTTACTAATCTAAGGTAAAAGATAAGATATACACTTAAAATTATAGCATGAAATGGTTACTATGTAGTCTTAAATACTAATACCATGCCCTAAAATTTCTGCAGTGAAAAGCGGTATTAAATTTTAATGTACTCATGCGTTTAATAAAATATATTTATTGTGTCTTTTTTTCTGCCTACCCCAGAACAGCATGTTAGCTGTGTTTGGTTTTCATTAGTTAACTTTACTGAATGTGGCTACACTCAGTCGAATTCTCCACACCCATATAACTGCATGTTTTGTACAGTAAAATTATTAATATCTAAAAAATAAATTTAAATTGTTAATAAAGTAGGAGCTGGGTACAAGCCTTACCTGCAGTAGCATGATTCAATCAAAGTACTTTTTCACCTCCTCAAAACCTGGGAGTAACACTGTCTGTCAAGTTAGATGCATACAGTTTTATAGGAACACCAAACAATGTATATCCAAACTTCTAAAAATATTTTTACTTATTATCTCTTTCCACATTGTAACACGGTTCACTTATTCCTCACCATGTGGACACCAACTGATTTGAGGAAAATACATATGGCAGACATCTCACATAGATGTCTGCATTAAAAATGGCAAAGAGATTAGTATAAAATGTAAACCATCTTGAGTTAAAATATATGATCTATTCTTGAGATACTCTACTAAAGGAGAATTTGACTCTCAAGAGCATATCTGAATAATTTTCAAGTTTTAATGCCAGTCCAGAAAAATAAGCACATTTATCAAGCAGGAAGAATGTTTTTTTTCCCTGTCATTAGTAAAAACATTCATATGAATTCACTTACCTTTTCAGAAAATTGTTTTCTCTTAGAAAAAAATGCAAACTCGAAAACAAGCAATAGGAGATGAATGATGTGGACACTAAAATGAATATGAGTAAATCAGAAATCATAACCGCAAAGAGGTTGATAATTTTCACTCATTTCAATTTAATTCCACTTCTCTCTGGAAAGCAGCTGGTTTACTTTTCACTTATCCATGTCTAGAAAATAATTTTTTTGTCCTTTTTAAAACCTAGCTGTGTCCAGAGAAACAATTAATTATCTGTGGTAAATTTGCTCAAGGAATCTCAGTCTTATAATCTCTTATGCAGACCAAACTCCTCAGGAGCGTAAATTCAAACCTTCCCAGTTGATTATGATTATTTGATATTTCCCAGTTGATTATGAATATTTTACACAGTGGCAGCTACTACTGTAGTTCATGCCATCCTATAACTTTCATAAATCAGTTCATTATCAGTTACGTAGATTTTCTGATCAATTATACAACTGGCACTTCTTCAACAGTGTTATTTGATTTATCTCCAAATCTAGGTGAGAGATTGTCATTGAAGCTATGTAATTTTGCAGACGTCAGGCAAGGCTTTCCAGCTAAAATACTCACCAGGGCTATTTCTTTATGTCAAGGCTATAAAAATCACAACAATTTCCAGGAGGCAGTGTTTTTATTTAAAGCAGCATTTCTGCCACTCAAAACTATAGTATCTTTTGCAGATTACAAAGTTTTATGTAATCATGCTGTTTTTTCCCTTGTTCAAGTGGTGCAAAAGAATATATCAAGTGCAATACTCCTAAAATATTGTTTTACTCAATTGATGAACTGTGTCACAGTTTCCATGTAACTTGTTGCTCCAGCAGGAAAACACTTTATCAATTATTTCTGCATACATCAATTTGTGTCATCAAGTTAGAAAACAAGGTAATTTTTACAGGTGTAAGTTTGAAAAAATTGCAAGGACTACAAAAATTCTAAGATCTTATATTAATTGTATAATTTTTTTTAGAATTAAAAAAAAAAAATTTAAAATTAATTTATAAAATTGCAAAAATATATTATTTCTAATAATAATACTGTAGTGTTCAATCACTTCAACAGTGTACGTTGAAGATTGTTTGGGAATCAAAATCATCAATGAAATACAATACTAACTCCACACTAACTTTCTTCAGACTTTTCTTCATCATTACTATTTGAGCAGCTAGGGATTTATTTTTTGTTTTGGTATTGCTGCTTTCATCACTTGTTTCTGCATCATCTTCACTCTCCCCACTGATGAATTTCTGCGCTGCTTCTGCCACAAAAACACACACAGCCCAACAAAGCTCTAAAATCAGCACAGCTGGTCACCAGAAAACCATTTGTTTATGGGAGAATGTTTGAATTATGCCACCAAGCCACTTTGCTGTCCCTGTTTCCTGTAGCAACACAGCAGCAAGAAAATGGAAGGTTCCCTCTCTCTACCCCCTGCCCCAGGTATCTTTATATCCTAAACTGATACAAGACTGGGAAGACTTGATAACAAATGAGCAGTGTAAGCTAAAGTGAATATGTGAGAGAAGAAAATACACATCTAAACCAGGTTTGGGAGTATTAAAAGACAGATTAAGACAATATTTGTAATTCTTTCCTTCCCGTATAACAGAATTCAAAGGGACTTCTCAAGGTTAATACCCTTCAGACTAACATTCATTTCATAATAAATGTGGTTTATATTTTGGCACAATTCAATTGCCATGATCAGAGGTAATGTCTCAGAGTACCCTCAGAGGTCATTCTGTGAATAAGGGGCAGTTTAAAATTTATTTCCTTTGCTAATTTTTACATATTCTCTACTGAAAATTTCCTGCTAGAAGAGTTTTCTTCAGCATTCATCTTCTGCTTCAGTGCAGGGTGAACTTCATTGAGGTGAGGATTTTATTGATGCATTAGTTGATATTATATTGAGACAGTTGATGTGAACTCACATGGGCTACTTGTTCTCAGTTTAGAAGATTGTTTCTAAATTTGTAAGATTTCTGTCTTTTTCCTTTCTCTCTTAATATACTGTAAAATGAATACTTGCAATTGAGCATTAACAAATGGAGAATGTTTACTTTGACATTTTATAGACCAAGGCAGAATATTTACAACATAGAAACCCCAGACATAATAGAAGTATTTTCTCAATTGCTGGCTTTTAAAATACAAAGTCAGGTTTTTGTTAGTACAACAATACATTGTGAAAGACAAGACTGTCTATACAATAAATACTGTAGCTGGGATTCTCAGACTTACCCACCACCTTTTCTTCAAGAAGTGGTAAAAACTGCTTGGCCTTAGTATTTTCTGGTTCATAGATCAGAACTGCAGGCTGACAACATAATACACTACAAACACGTATGATGACAAAATAAACAGAAAAAAACACCCCAGAGATAAGTCTGCCTCTTATGTTTCATGAAAGTGTAAATCATGCAAACCAGTGAAAAGAAAAATAGATCAGAAATGGACGTTCATGGCCTGAAGAATATCATGTTCTTGGGTAATATCATAATTTTGAGCAAGTGTCTGCAATTACGGAAAAAAAAAAAAAAAAGCATCAATAATTTAGGATTAGGATAGAAAGCTGACAAATTACTTTTAAGAGCAACAAGACAATAAAGATCTTGAATAAAGATCATATTTATGATATAATGATTGTCTCAATTAAGAAAAACAGACACAGAAAATTCACGCATCAGGTTAAACAGGAGAGAAACTCCACAATATTAAAACATGTAACACCTTTGTTACTTTGCATACCACTTGCACATATGCATTATAAAGTGAGCAAAACCAAATTCAAAAATCTCACAGAGAAGAATAATTTTGAAGGTAAAAACTGCCCTAATTACATCTGCCAAGATTCTGTTAGACAATGGCTGTGCAATTTTAATTTTTCATGAGCTAATACAAATGTCAGTTTTGTTTCCTACCTCCTCTTATCCATCTTCCTACTCTACTGCATTTTGTACAATAACCAGCTGCAGTAGTTGAAATGAAGGTTCCCTTCCCAATCCTAAAAAAAATTCATGCAGGAGCTTGTGACCAGATAAGGAACAGGGAGTCAGGAGAAATCAGCTGAGGTCACTTGGAGGCAACAGCATCAACCGAGATCAAAGAATATAATACCAAAGCCAACTACTCAATTAACTGATAGCAGTTAGGCAGGTGAGAGAGAAACTATTATAACCCTAATAATCATGTATTTAGGGCCTACAAAGTTGTGCTGTTTGGGAAACATAGCAAAATATATGAATATATTTCTCAACAGGAGCTGTCACTGGGAAATCATAGGAATAACTGACACAATGTAGCATGGATATTTTTCACTGTAAACCAAAATCATGTGTAAATCTAGGTCTGGGAGTGAAAAGCTGTCTAAACAACCTGATCTAGTGGAAGGTGTCCTTGCCCATGGCATGGGGGTTGGAACAAGATGGTCTTTAAGGTCCCTCCCAACCCAGACCCTTCTATGATTCTATTACATTATTTCACAATTCATATACCTCTTTTCAAAATTACCAAAATCTAAGTCAGTATTTGCTACGCATACAAGGGCAGAAATTCTGCAAATTAGGTCTCAGTACACTGCCCATATTGAAATTACCCTTACACTGTTACCCTCCCACTGTTACTTTTAATGAAGTAGCATTCTGATGCACTAAAATAAGAGGACAGATACATTTATGAGTTCAAAATCGAAGAATAATAAAAAACACATAGTTCCTGGTTTATATTTGATATGCCTGTAGGTTTCTCTTAGCCTTATAAGAATTTTAGCTCCAGTGCTTAATTTTCCAAGTTGTAAAGGTAATATAATTCAGAAGTCTTCAGACATTAATGCCCTTGATATACCTTCTGTTGCTGTGGGGACACAAAATGGTCCCTGGAGAAACATTTTCACAAATGTTTTTTTAGCTACTGGTTCTAATTGTAATGAATTTAAACATTCTACACCAAAAAAAGACATGTCATATTTATCTATATGTTCACCTATAGTTATAATAGAAAAATAAAAACAGATTAAAGGACAAATCCCAGAACATGAAGATGTTGAGTTCCCATAATGTAGCTTACCCAATACTATGTTTTATTTGATATAAATTACAATGGTGCCAAGTGAACCACAGGTTGAACAGTTCATCCATGCATTTCCAGTCTTTCAAAATTAATTGGGTGACAAATTGTTGTATTATTGAGCTCTAATTGCTTAAAAAAGCATGTAATAGATCAGCTGCAAAACCAAAGACATATTACCATGGTACTGCGTGAACTGTCACTTCTGAAGAGCAAATTCAAAATAGTTGTTTCACATTTTGGCTCACCTGACAGAATTTTGTTCTTCCACTCAAATATTTCTTTGACTTGAAGCTCATGGTGAAATTTTTTAAAGTTCCACTTCCAATATACGCTATGAAATTGTTCAACTTAGTTCTTTGTTTGATTTCCCTGATTAAATAATGAGCATTTTAAAGCAAATAGTATTATAAAAGTTAACAATTGTTAAATAATTTACCTTTTGGCCCCTGAATACAAAATTTTTCATTTTGTTTGTTTGCTTCCAAAATAGAGACAGTAACTTTAAAAAGCATTAATTTTCTATTCATGGTATTACTTAAATCCCTAGGTAGTGAAAATTTTTTACCAGTTTCAACACAAATCCACATAAGGATATAGCCTGAAACTTTGGAATTACTTAATTTACTGCATGAATATGCAATGGAAAGTAAAACATCATACATTTAATCTAGTGCCACAAAGTAGGTGTATATTAGATTCTGGACTAAGCTGGTGCTTACTCTCTTGGTTTCAGTCCTTTTTAGCAAACTGTCTCTAGTAGAAAATGAAATGACAAAACAAAACAAAAGACCAACCATGTCTTTTTCTTTGCAGCAGACTGTCAGAATTCATCTGAACAGACATTGAACAACAGAACAAACAGAACATCCTTTTTCTTTTCTTTTAAAGAAGCCTTGGGACAGCATGTTTTTACTTTGCTTCAGGTACTGAAACAATTCATATTGATTAAACAAAGAAAAAAAATCAACAAGCAAAAAGAAAGGAAACCAGTGAGGACTTTAACAGGGTTTCCTATGAGTTCTTGAGGTGGGCTCCTTCTCTGAGGTCTCTATTACTATTAGAAGTCATCTATCCAGCAAAACACTGATATATAACTCTATTAGCTCTGTAGTTCACATAATCTACCTGATTATGTGAACACACACAGTTTGTTCTTACATCCTGCTGAGACCACTAAAACTTACATGTGTGCTTAAATTAAATTCTCTGGGGATAATTCAGAAAGCAAACTACATGAATGCGACAATTATGTTCTTTAGCATTTAGGAGTTTCTAGAATTTGTGATTATAATTTTTGATAGCCTTGTTTTTCCACTGTTATTGAACCCTTACCACTACAGATTGATTTTGTTGCCCTAGCGGATCACCTCAACAAAGCAATATGGAACAAACATGCAGAGATTTTAAAAATGTGCCTAATGTCTACTCTTTGTCATTAGAGAAAGTAAAAATTAAGTTCCTGGTTTTAATAACCAGACATCTTACTCCAGAGAAATTTTAAACTCTTATTTGGTACATCTTACTAAAACAATTTTTAAGATTTACCAATTATTTCACCCCTTGCATACAACAGGCACCTTGGCCCACCCCTTGGAAAACAGGAGTTAAAAAACTTAACTGGGAGCAAACAGCCAGGATACAGCCCCTCCTGATTCACTGAGCTATTGATGGCATTCAAGGAAAGCAAGTTGGAAAAAGATAGCTCTAGAAAAAGTGAAGCTCTTTTGCAGCCTCTTTTTCTCTGTCTAGCAGATGTCAAACCATGTAATTAGGAAGGGTTATTTGATATTATATGACTGTACAGTGGTGAAGTTCTTCAGCATGAGGAGCAGCAATAGCATATAGAATTGTATATCCAGAAAGGAGTGTGAATTCCAAGAGATGTATTGCACTTTAACAAGTATCTAACCTAAAAATGCTCTGCAGTAGCTACAAAAATCTACATTTCCCTTCAATTATAGCTACAGCATGACCTCCATAACATAAAATCAAAGATCAAATTTGAAAGTAGAAGTTGGTATAAAAAAGCTTAAAATTTGACACATCGCCCTTCAGAATGTGCACTGTTTATTAGAATTCTAACTTAGTTCACTGGGTGGATCACTCCTTTTTTATCCGCTGGGCACGGTCAAATCAGTGCAATAGAAGAACTGCTGATGCATGAAATGATAGGTCAATGTAACCTTGTCATGGAGTAATATCCCTGCAAATCACAGTAAACAAATAAAACAATTCATTTTATTTGCTGTAGGTATTAGGCAAGGCATAAATTATCAAAATCTAAAGCAGGAACATTTTAACTGCAAATATAATATATTGCTCCATACTACTATACAAAAACCTCATCTAAATAACACCTTAATACACAATATGGGGGGAAAGCTTTCACAGCTAAATGGTGGTTTTAGTCACACTACCATCTACCCCAGACTTTCCCAAATCGGTATAACCAACGGCCATCATACAATGAAAACTTTCTAAAAATTTTTGCCATCAGATGTCTTTATGTTCTTGCCTTGTCAGTTACAGATGTCTCTGGAGTAAGTTAATCTAAACAACTGGCATGGTACATTCAGCACAATTTTTATATATAAATGTTCTCTTACTTGCTATTTTTATTTTTCATTTTCATTAGTTCACCAAAAAAAAATTAGCATTGCATTCTTGGAGTTTCCATGTACTTAAATTTGTCTATGACATGATTCATGATCATATAAGAAAATACTTTGGAAAGTAAGTTGGTAAAAACTGTACCACCCCAGCGGTCACATCCTATGATACCATCCTATAAAACATACTGGAAATATTAATGCATTATATTATTCTTAACAGCATAAGATGTTCTATATGGACCTCTGCTGTGCAGTCCTATTAATAAAAAAAATCTTTTAAAAACACTTTTAGAAGAAACTACATAAATGTTTTTGTAAGCATATACACACAGAGAGACTATGATTCATAAATACAACTTACAGGAGCTTACAAGGCTGGTGTTGTGTAATTCTCAGAGTACATGTCTTGTGTAGCAACAGTAAAATGTAATGTAATGTAAAAATTTAATGGTATTTAAATGAGACTCCAATCTTGAATGGTATGTTATATGTGACAACTGTATAGAAAACAAGTTACTGGGAATCTAATGTGTGCTGAACTTTTAAAGTGGGTTTTATTTTCTTTCCTAAAATATCCTCAGGAAAATGTGTCCAACTTTCCAAACAAACATAGAAAAACTATTTTAAATGTTAGGGATTACTGAATGGGGGAAAAAATTATTTAATGTGAGAAAATAAATGTTTAAAAGGCATGGTTTAACATAAAAAAAATAGTGCAAAGTCATTTTAAAGTCTGAAACACAGTATTTACACTTATGCGTTTAACATGAGAAGGAGGTGTTGGAATGAGGTCTTGAAAAAATTTCATTTTTTATTAGGGACGTGAGTGAGAACACGTGTGTTATCATAATAGATATCTCAAGTAGAGTACTCTTGTCAGAGCAATTTTCCAGCAAGTAGATATATCAGATCATTATAAACCCCACATATTATACTACAATGCCATTGTTAGGTTTAAGCAGGGTCTGCCTGGCCACACAAAAGACAAGATACAAATATTAAAAATATTTCTTAAAATATTATTATTATTGATTAAAAAGTCAAAATAAAATCATTAGATACTAAAATGTGTTACTGATGCTATCATAGCAAACACACTTTCCAACATTTTAATAATAGACTTGGAAATTAGAAATTCTTATTAAAAATACTGCCACATTACTTGTAGTCACAGATACTTCATAAGAAAATACAACTAGAGTGATCACTTCTGGCATTCCAGAACCCTGAAAAATAAAATTAAACATAAAGAAATAATTTTAAAACAAGTTTCACATCCATATCCACATAAAATCTACTAGAGATCTGAAGGCTCCTATAAACAGAATCAGCTGTTTTTCCTTTAATCTTAGGCTGAAAGGGTCTGTGACACAGTAGTCATATGCCAAAAAAACCCCTAAGAACATTAAACAAAAAGATCTGCAACTTTACTGGTCAGTCGTAAGGTTACATTCATTTTTTTCTATAGGATACAAATTGGAAGTTCAGAATCTCAATAACAAAAAGCAGAATTCTTGAACACACAGTAGTTGTTCATCCTTGAAATCTACAGACCAACATCTCCCTGCTCTCCTTGCCAGTACTGGCATTTATAAATACCTTCCCCTTGCTGCTCTCTCACTTTGAAGCAGCTAAAGCAAGCTGTATTTTGTTGCTGGGTTTTGGCCTCCCCCCACAGAAGGCACACAGCTGTCAGGAAAGCACAACGTTTTATGTTTGAATTCCACTGCAGGGCCAGACCCTGCTCCCTTAAAAGTCAGATAAAGTTATTCCTTTAAGTTAATGAGGAGCAGAAAGAGGTCTTGAGTAGCAAGTTTCTTCAGTATTGTGTGTATTTATAGAAACATAGAAAGGTTTGGATTGGAAGGGACATTAAATATTATCTAGTTCCAAACCCTCTGCCATTAGCAGGGACACTTTCATCTAGACCAGATAGTTCAAAGCTCCCTCCATCCTGGCCTTGAACACTTCCAGGAATGGGGTATCCACAGCTTCTCTGGGAAACCTGTTCACCACCCTCACAGTAAAGAATTTATTCCTAATATATGATCTAAACCTATTCTCTTAGTTTGAACATATTACCTCTTGTCCAGTCCTTGGCCTTGCAAGAAGTTTCTATCCAACTCTCTCGTAGGCCCCTTTGGGTACTGGAAGGTGCTCTAATATCTCCCTTGGAGCCTTCTCCAGGCAGAACAGCCCAAACTCTCTCAGCCCTTCCACACAGGAGAGATGCTCCAGCCCCTGATAATCTTTGTGGCCTCCTCTGAATTTACTCCAAAGGTTCACTTCATTCTTATGTTGGAGGTCCACAGCTGGACACAGTGCTCCAAGTGGGCAGTAGAGGGGATTTCAGTGGAGTAAAATAACAGGCAGAAAACAATGTTACTGCCTGGGGAAGTGGCTGGCCTTCAGATACCTCCTCAACACCCCAGATGTGATCGTACTTACTCTTCTGACAACAGAGAGAAGAGGCCACTGAAATAACCATGGCAGCACTGCACAGGTGATTAGTAGACTGCTTTGTGCAACTCTGCCTATACTTAAGCCTTGCCCCAAGAACTGGCAGCGCCACCACACAGCTGCTGCTTCTACCCTTGCCTTATTCTCACCTGCTTTTACTTTTTGTATCTTGGGCACTGATGAGACTCCGTGTTCCCTCCTGCTCCTCCCGGTAGGTTATTTTACAGTCAGCTCATACATTTTGATCTGGTCAAAAGACGCATTGCATGGGCTAATTCAGGAGTAAAAACGAAAAAGTCAGATGAAGGGAAGAAAAAAAGACCAAAAAAGACCAGCAATTATTTAACCTCACCTAAGTAGCAGAGAGTCCAAACATTTGACTGTGCCTTTTGCAACAAATATTCATAATCTGAAGCAGCCAGGAAACTCAACAGATCTTATATATTGAATTGAGAATATATATGTCAGACAATAATAATGTGTGATAAAATTGATCATGGGAAAAATAGAGTATCAGAAGGGCTATCACCTTTCAGATGTTACCATCTTAAACACTTTCAACTTTTTGCATGATGTAATTTAACATGAGAAGGGAAAAAACAGAAGTCAAGACTGCTCGTCTAATCACATTTTATATTTAAAATTAAATCAGCTTTCATACAGGCATATAACAAGAAAACCCCCAAAGCCAAAAACCCTTATATTTCAACTCACTCCTTTAACTCCAAAGTTGTTCGCTAATGAGAGAAAAACTTCTCTGGATTTCACATAACCTGCTTCAGAGACAGGGACATTTTCTAGCCCAGGGACAAGCTGTGAGGCCAGAGCTCTGTGTGGTAATGGTGTTGCACATCTGACCCTCAGAAAAAGTTAACTGTAACAATGTCAAAGCTTATCCACTGCAATGAAAGATGAACAAGCCACATTACAGAAATAAAAGCTAGGAGTCTTGAGGGCCACATGCATTCAAAACAAAATAAAAGAAAAATCAAACCAAAACCAACCAATCAACCAAACAAAATCCACTCCCCCCCTCCCCAAAAGAAAATACAAAAAAACCCCAAAACCCAAAAGAAAGCAAAAAACAACACACCAAAAGCCACTGTACCAAAAACTTTAGGTATCCTGGACTTAAGACTCTGTGAAATTATTTCCAAGTTGCCACAAAAAAAGTCTGAAATATGTCCAGCGTTCCATCCGGTTTATTTCCTCACGGGCCCTCAGCCAACACCGTCCCAGAGCAGAGCAGGGCCCGCCCAGCGGGGCGAGCCCACCTGCCCAGAGCCAGCGGCACCGCCGGCCTGACCGCAACCCGCGGCGGCCGCGCTTGTGCTCGACAGCCCGGGGCGGCCGCTCCGCGGGGCACAGCGCGGCCGGGCCCAGGCGCTGCCCTGCCGGCCCCTGCCGCTGTCCCGCTGTCCCGCTGTCCCGCTGTGCCGCCGGGATCTTTGCAGCGGGGGTGAGGCTGCCGCCGCCTGGCGCACGGAGGAGGCCGGGTCCGGTGTCCCGCGGCTGCTCCCGGTGGGAAGCGCCGGCCGGGGTCAGAGGGGCGGCCTGGGAGCCGCTGCAGCCCACGGCTGCGACTGGGGTTGTGCGCCGGAGGAGAGCGATGCGAGACCGTGTGGGTGGGAACGGCCTAGAGAACGGAATTCTACGCCAGTTTTAAGGGGCATTCAGGCAACACTGAAAGGCTTATAAAGCCATCATAGCTGCTCAAACATCTCTTAAAGGATGTTGAGACTCACAAAGTGTAAATCCAGTCGTAATGGGGTGAGACAAATCTGTGATGGATCGGCCAAGTTGTGACTATTAAACACAACAAACAAAATGCGATTCCAGCTCGGGAAGTTTCTGAAGCACTGTTCCCCAGAAGCTGAAAGGCTGTGCCAAGGGAAATATCTGTTTTATATATGCCTTGTTTTTAATCCACTTTCCATAGCATCTGTCACTGGAAAACAGGCTTCTAGGTTAAACAGACCTTTGGTCTGGCTCGTGATAGCTGTGCATCCCCATTAAGTTTACCATTTCCCCTGAGAAAACCATCTCTGTTCTTGTTTGCCAAAGGATACTGCATGTAGCAGGGGCTCTTCCTGCATTCTGGGACTCTCTAATGATGATGTGGTTGGCTCCAGGGGCATGTGCAGCTCTGCAGTTTCCTTAAACACATGCTCCCCAAAAGGCACCCAAATTATTTTAAACAGATGTAGCTGGGATACTGTAAGGTCTTCCCTGAGAGCATTGCAGTGGAGCGGGTAAAATACTTAGATCCCAGAAATATGAATCTGAGCCCCCCCAAGAAGTTAGGAAAAAGCTGAGACTTGGTGGAGAGGTACTAATAAGAGCCCAGTTACTGATGTCTGAGAGTTTGAAGTGGGAAGATGTAATCTTAACCACACTCATCTGTTGTCACAAAAACTTAGGAGCATTAGGTGTGTAATCTGACATGCCATCTATCCCTGGGCAGGTCTTCAGGGCTGATTCAATCATTTAGTGAACCTTTTTGGCTGAAGTGTTGCTTATTGCAGTTTAGTTCAAAGTGAATTTCTAATGACTTACTTCAAATGAAAATAAGTTTGGTAAAAGTCAAAATGTGAAAAAGTGTGACTTTACATGCATAAATGTCAGAATTTATTTGTAGAATTCACACTGTAAAAATCCTTAGTATTAATCATCATTAATATAGCTCTAAATGCATCTCACAGTAACAAGCATTAATGATATATTCAGATTATTTTGTTAGGATTAATAGAGGATTGGCTTTCAGATCAGCAAATAAAAAGATGCTGCAGCTTTCTAAAAACAAGTACCACTTTATGTCAGTCAAACTGCTGAAGAAAAATATTTTCCTTTTAAAAATTCTCATTCTGAGACTGGATTGTAACCAGTCGTCTTAGTTTGCTGTCTTGGCATAAGAAGACTCTATACATGGAAAAGGAGAAGAGAAAGTCAGGTCAGCCATAGTTTGTTTCTGACTGATGTAAGACTTCATGGCTTAACCAATGAGAAGAACATCTCCTGCAGGCAAGAACTCAGATGAGACTATTTTATTCAAAAAGGTAAATCAAAAGCATATTTCAGTATGCTTTTGATTCACCTTTTTGAATAAATGATGATAGAGAAAAGTGGTTATCACTACAAAAAAGTGTTGTGGAATCTGCAGCAAATCCAGAGATTTGGCTGCTTTGATTGAGGTTATCACATGACATTGAGATGGTAGGAACTTGGTCATTTCTGCATCAAGATTTCATGAGAGACTGTGCTTACTGCTTTTGAGATCAAGAGCAAAACATTCAGGATATATTAAGGATGGTTATATTACGCAGTCTATTCATTTTAAAGGGGTGAGTCACACCTGTAGTTGGAGGTAATCTTGGTTGAATAATTGGCTCTTAGATTGTGTTTTTAAAAATGTGCTTTGTTGTATGCTGTGCTTTTCTTTTACACCTTTTAAATAGGAAAGAATGTTTTCTGAACTGGTAGAGGCTCTGTGTAAGAGATGCTTTCAGGGTTTCTTTCTAATTCTACCTTCCCAACACTCTGCTGTGATCTACTAGTCTGGCCTGGGAGCAGGGTAAGGACTGTAGCACCCCAAGAAGGACTTGTGCAGAGAGGAACAAGTCCTTACCCAGGGGCAGTGGGAAATTGCAGCAGTTCCTGTGAAGGGTAAAGCTCCTGTTGTCAAAGGAGCCAGCCAGCTCAGGGAAAACCATCGTATCCCAGTGCATCACACCTGTTCTGGGGTGGCCCAGATCCCTGCAGGGCACACAAATACTGCAGCTATTTCTGGACCTTGTGCAGAGAATATAAATTCCATGGGTTCACACTCTATGCTGTCTTGCAGATCTGTACAGGAACCATGGGGAATCTAAAGCTACATCTAAATCATTCTAATTGTTTTTACCATCATCTAAGTTTTTAATCTTTGATAGTGTGTGTATCTTAATTAGGAGCTGGTTCTCAAGTGTATTGAAAAGCAACCAAACAAACCAAATAATTGTGTCATTCTAATACATCATTCTGGGTATTCAAAACATCTAATTGCTGCAGCTAATTAAAAGCAGGCTTGAACTTACCCTCCTCCTTGTCCTTTCTTGAACATGTTCACTAAGTGTCAGAGATTCTAGCATCTAGATCAGAATCTAGATCTCAGTACTATATCTGACACATGACACCTATTTTAAAATAAGCCTAGGATGAATGAATACATATAATAAAAAGACAAAGGAGATTCTAATGTACTTAGGCACTTTATACGGAGTTAGTTTAATGTATAATACTATTCTGCTTTACTGGCTGTTTAATATTTAATATTTCTTAGCAGATTAAAACTGTGGTTCTAATGAGAAAAATAATTAAATGATAAATCTAGAAGGTAATTCCCACATTTAAGTCTCAGTGATTTCAGTACTTTGCAATCACTTTATTTAGCTTAGGAAACTTTCATCTTCATGTGTAATGAGGCATAATGATATGAAGTTTTGTGGGCAGGGGAGAGAGCAAACGCCATGAACGCAATGTAGCAGCTGCATAGTGGAACCTCCTGCAGAAAATTTTGGGGGGGTTCTACTACAAACTCTCCTGAGTTGTATGAGGGAACTGGAGAAAGTGAAGCAGCTAGAGGCTTCTAAAAAATTCTTGGGTCTTATGCTTCTTCTCTTCATCTAGGATGTGAAGGGAACTCAGACTCCTTACTAGTGTTGATAGTTGTGAGGGCAAGCAAAGGCGGCCCATGAAAAGCAAAGGTTGCCTGTCTACTTTGTCTTCTCCCTCGCCCCCCTCCTTGACAAAACCATAAAGATCTTCAGATCCATGAAGGTCTTTTTCCCACTCTTGTGGGAAAAAAATTTAACAAGCCCTTCCTCTTAGGAGAAAAAAAAAACATTTCCCTGTAGACTGCCAGAATATGCTGAATATGTTTAGTGTTGCTTTTTGTATATTCATGATCCCAATGAGGTAGCAGAGTTACAGTTCCAGTGTTCACATGTTAAAATGTTACGGAGAACGTACTTTCCCTAAAAAGATTGCTCAGTTTGCTCTCTCTAACCTAAGTATTTAACCACCAAACACAGCTTTGATTATTTTGCAAGTAGCTTCTTGGTGTCATTATACAATTTATTTAAGCATTTTATTAAGAAGATCAGACATAGCCTTAGGCCTCATGTAGGCACATAAGAAGATTTGGTTAGTATTTTAGAAAATATAAAAGTGTAATCTTTGCCTGCTTAAAACTCTTTCAGTTCTTTCAGAGCAAATTAATAGCAAGAAGTCAGTGGAGCCACACTGCTGAAGGGTCAGGTAATGCTGTGAAGAATGGGCTTCCTATATTAGGCTACTAAGGTGCACAAGCAATGTTTCAGAACATGTAAAGCAAGCAGATGTCAAGTGTTTGGATGCTCTTTGCAGAATTAAACCAGAGCAAAGCACTATCACTATTCCTGCTCAGAAGAAAAGCTAATTATTTACATGTGAGGGGAAGAAATGAAACCATTTTCACACTCCTTTGGGATTAACGTATGATAGCTGAGACCACCTGACATTCTCAGGCTGTGTTATCTTTCCTGTCTAATCTTTAATGAGTGAATAGTGTGCATTTTCCCTTCCCTTCTTCACAGGTGGATTCTAGACTTGTGGAGAGCTGTCTGAAACACGGGTGAATGTGGCAGTGTGACTGACATCTCCTTTCCATATAGATGAGAGATCTGCATGTGGAGATCACAGGCACACCATCTGATCCTGAAAAAAGCATGTGGGATATGACCCCAAGTGAAGATATGGGCTTCGGCTAATAAAATTTCTTTTAACCTGCTTTATAATTAGAGCCTGTTTTGAAAGTGTGCTCTGTGATGTCTGGTTCCTATTAAAAAGGAAAATGAAAAATGTTTTCAAGTAGTATACAGGGTAATACTGGAACATTATTTAAACAGCTAGTACTGTTACAAGAACAGGGACTTAGAGAAAATAGGAACATGCTATTTTTGCAGACAATGCTACCTTTAAAAAATGCAAAAACATGGGTACACACTATTGTTTCTGATAGAGCTATTGACTTTGGTATTTGCAAACAGACACATTTATGTTGTGAAAAGTATCAGTTTTTGTTATTTGAACATTATTTTTCATTTTGAATATGAGTATCCTAAAAAGCAGTGGTTTTATTTTTAATTTTCCTTCTTATGGTTCATCATTCCTCCATGCTAAATGCTATGGTGATGTAATACTCAGTTCAGGACATGTCAGTCACTGTCATGATAAATGCCTATAATTCAGTGGCAACAGAAAATTAAAAATGTAAAAAAGATTGCACTTTATGATGGCACAAGTTGACAGGAAGAGCAAATTAGGATGTTGTCTAAAGCGAGTTACTTACTCATTACTGGCATTAATGTGACTGATACTCCAGAGAAGACTGCCTTGGTACAAGGCTTCTTTAAAAGTGCCTTGATAACTATGTGCACAGAAATATAATTTTTCCCTATTTACAGACTTCTGAGAGGTCTGCTAAATTCACTGAATATCACTGAACAGTAAAAGGTATATTTCATCCAAGAATTTCAAGACAGGAGCACTGTAGAATCTGAATTTATGCAGACACTGTACAAGGCCTCTGCACCTTTAAAGAACGCGCTTAAATTGTTCAGTGAATAGCAACTCAGTTCGTACCTCAGTACAAACTTGCCAATTCTTCAGAAGGTCTTGGCCACTAACTTCAGTACATTGCAGTACAGGATGCACCCCACAGTCACCTGAAGAGGAGATGGAGACCTACTACATGCCTCTACAGGCCCTCGAGAGGATATCCATAACCTTTGTCAGGAGCACACAGGCTTTGTACACAGCCACAGGTCAGCTCCTGCTGACATGGCTAAGCAATGATGTAAATTCCAGGCCTGGGTCAGGGACACGATTTTGTGTCCTTAACTAAATGTGCAACAGAAAATATATTAAGAGATGATGAGAAGAAAAACAGCACTGATGTCCTCCAGGTTAAAAGCCAAAACTCACTATCTATAATCTCCTACTGACTTGTCACAGTCAGAAGGTCAAAATACATGTTTATTTTCTTTGATTTTCATTATCCATACTGAAAAACCAACATGACTTCAAATCAGTTTGGAGTAAATATTAACAGGGAATAAACCCCATAAAGTTATTTAAAAGACCTTTGAATCACATGCACTTCTGACACTTACCTGACAAGCGTGAACCTTGCTGGGTGCTGCACATTTCCAGGTCCTCAGTGGCTTGGACAATATTTAAATACAAAGTTATTGAACATACCTGCTAGGCAATCCCTTTGAAGGAAAGATTTAGGGATCCTCTTTGGTGAGTACTTTTAAAAAGTTTGGTAGGAAAATCTAATAGGTCTTTGAGCTGATTCTATCATGCGCCAGAGTAACAGACCCCCACATCTTTACCACAGAATTAAAAAAAATCTCCTAAAAAGTGTGAAATAATTCCAAAAACTGTAACAGAGGAAAAAGAAGGTTCTATGAAAACTATAAAATCTGACAACAAGCTGGACATTATACTTTTGTTTCTTACTGCTCAGTATGAGAATAGACTGACAAGATCTATGAGATATTACAAGGCTTGTTTAAAAGTGCCTCAGTTATCATGCAACTACTTGCACAGAGATACAAATTTGCCCTATTTATGAACTTCTGAGTGGTCTCCTGAGTCATTAAATATCACTGAACAGTAAAAGGTATCTTTCATCTAAGAGTTTCAAGACAGCATCATATTACATTCCTTATTTCTTCAGTATTCAGGACTGATACTAGATATGTGAATTTATAAAGTGGAATAGTTAAGTTGTAGTTACTTTAAAATGGAATCTATCAACATCTGCAAATTATTGAAGATTAAATAGATTTTTCAAAAATTACACTCTTAATTCAATACGGAAGCAAGAATTACATTATGATAATTTTAGGAACTACATCTCCCAATACAACTTAAAAAACTTTACCTTGCTTTTCTATAATAGTAATTGAGCAGCTAGGAAACATAGTTTTATAAATTTGTTGCCTTATTGCAATGAAAATCTGTCCAGTTGGGACCTCCTGCAACCTTCTCCCAGGTGAAAGTCTTATTCTATTTGACCTTTGACTAAAAAGAATTTGATTAACAACACATTAAAAACCCCCAAGCTATCTGAAGAACAATGTTGATTAGTTGTTGATTTTTTAAATGTTCTCTGCTTAAAGACCAGATCTCAAGTTTTTTAACTATATCCTGTTTTTTTTATGGTTGGGATTAATTTATTTGAATTAAATACCAAATGAATTGGTTTATATGATATGTCTATTATATCAATGACATTTAAGTTTTAAAATTAGGAAATGAATTGACCTTGAGCAGCATATGTACTCAAAATTTATAATTAAGAAGAATATTAATAATTTAATTTTATAAAATGAACAGCTGTTGTAGCTGATTGGAAACAGCTAAAAGTATTAAATGTATTTTGTGAATGCAAAATTAAAAGTTAATTTTATTATGGAGTGCAATTTGGAAACTAGAAATAAATTCTTGAGATGTAAGCAATATATTTTTGTAATGCTCTACCTATACATCAGAAAGGTCACATGTATATTTAAATGCCAAATTACTAAAAAAGTTTAATGATTTCAATTGAAAAGCTATCATATGATTTAGCTATTTACAGATGAGTATGAAACAGCAATGATGCATACACTCTTCCTTTTCCCAATGAACTATTTAAAAGCTTTACAGATAAATAGTTTTATTAAATATTTCTATAATATACACTGTTAGTTTCACTTACCTAAATAAGTCTCCTAAGTCCCTAATTTTCTGCCTTTTTTTGTGTGTGTATGTGTATGTGTGTGTGCCATTCTTAGAGATTAAGATTTTCATTAGCATTTGATACTACGGGTTTTCACTTCAATACATCTCTCTCTCATGTTTTTAATTAATTCTGACTGTATGTATTTTAACCTGTGCACTTTCAAGCTTTAATGTAGTCATTACACATATACACAAGGTGCATAGGCTACAAAATTACATTACTTTGAATAAGAACCCAAAATAGTCTGCTAGACCAGGCAACATAGATGCTTGGCAAATTCAGCATGTCTTCAAACCAGAGAAAAATCTTTCCATAATGGTCCAGGTTAGAAGTCACCACTTCTACCATTATTGGGCTAATTTCTGCTGGTTACATCTTCTCTAAGAGGAATGTGTCTCTAGCTCTCAGTCAGGCTAAATTTGCACCAGAAACCATCTAAGACATTGCTTCAACTCGTGTCAATACTTCTTCTTCATCTTGGCACTCACTCAGCAGTGAAAGGCCATTGCCATGTGGGAATTGTCCTCTCCTGTAAGAGACCTTTCATACCCTGAGATATTGTTGTTTCTCCTGTACTCCTACCAACAAAAGCACTTTCCACTAGTCTCCGTTTTAAGTGGTTTTCATCCATACACAGAATTGAAAGACTATTTAGTGAAACAAACTCTCTTTTAAAACAATCTTAAATGCTCTAACTCTTCTTAATATAACTTAGTATCAAAGAAAGGAACCAGACTGCCACTTTGTGCTATGAAACATTTTAAAAAGCAGAAACATTGTAATTCTGATGAAATATTTAAATCCTACATCAGTAGTAATCGGGACACACTTCAGTCTCAAAGACTTTTTTTTACGAAGGATTTCTGGATCAGGTCCATCATTTATTTCCTGCCTTGCTGTCACTTAGTCTTGAGCACTAAAGATACCTTCTATTTCATATCACTCAACCACACACTTCTGACACCTAAATCTTTGGCAAAGGAATACTAACTAATGAAGCTAAACATATTTCTCTCAATGTTTTCTATAATGCAACAGTTTATAGAAGATTCATCAGCAGAAGACAGCTGCTTGGTTATTAATTTAGTAAGTTGACCCTAAGAATATGGTTCAAGAAATTAATTCAGAATAATAAATATTAAAATACTGTTAAGGAGCTGTACTGTAGTAACTGTCCATTAAGTTCCCATTATTTCATATATGAGGGTTCTTGTGGTATTGTCTCATCTCATTATTCCCCAGGAGAAGAGATTCTTGGCGGCATTTGACATACATATAAGCACATTAGTTTTACATATTCTGTCATTACAAATGTTTATCGAGCTGTGTTTTTTCTTGATTCAGAAGTCCATGACAAAGTGTATCTACCAACATGATTGTGTCAAAACTTGCCTGACAACTGCCACCAGAGGATCTCACCTGAAGCTGAACAGTTCCAGATTAGTCCTGGTGAAGTTTTGAAGGCACTTTTTATTTGTCTCATTAGGTAATCAGAAAATAAAGCTGATGTTGTAAAAATATAAGGCACAAATAACATATTCTCAATGTTAGAATGCAAAATTTAGCAAATTACTGATCAGGTTGTTCAGTTTGTTTGCCTACATAGACTCAAATTTAAAAAAAAAAAAAATAGGGAACTCATTGCAGTAAGAAATGTTATTATTTGAAAATAAATATGCCTAAACTCACTCTTACATGATGCCCAGTGATAGATAAGAAACCCTAGAGGCCGTCACTATCTACCAGGTACTTCTAAACACTGTTTTGTGCCAAGTATCTCTTTCCCTCTGCAGGACAGTGACTGCCATTTTGTTATAGTGCCAGGGTAACATGTATGTCAGCCCCTAAATTCTGCAGTTTTACATTAAGTTATCATTCGGGAAGCATGCTTTGGCTCTGCTGTGCCACAGACAACTTAGGCTGGGAGTGGCTGTTTGGGGCTGACCCTGTGGCCTGGACCTCTCTGAGAAGGGGCATCACTAACACTGACTGCTGCCCACTTCTGCACAAATATACATCCCAGTCTGTAGAACTTGACCTGTATGTTCATTCCCAGTACTGGCACCATGCATTTCTCTTTTTTTCTCTCAGCTTCATGTGTAGGAAACAAAATACTGAAAATTTTAAAAACCCAAACCCAACCCACCAACCAAAGCCAACAGGCACACCCGTCCGAAGCAGCTCGCGGGATTTTAAAGGTGTTTACCATGAGCAGCTCTCAGGTCACCGTGCGCTGAGCTCCGCTCGGCCGCCGCGATGGAGCCGGCCCCGGAGCCGGCCCGCCGCCTCAGCGGGAAATGGCGGGAAGGCGGCGGCCGCGCGGGGCACCCGCGGAAGGATCAAACGAGACCGACGCGGCGGGACCGTCCCTGCTGACCCCGGTGTGAACGTGTTTATTTCACGCTGCGGTCGCGGGTCGCTTTACAGAAACATCTCATGCTGGACCCCGCGCGGGGTCGAAGACGGAGGGGAACACGTGTATTCAAACGTAACTATTAAATAACCTGTACACAAAACTTCAGTCTGTTACCCTGAAAGCACCGAGGGCCGAGCCCCAGCACGGCCACACCGGCGCTGCCACCTCAACCCCGGGTGTCTATAAGCCTCGACCCCCGCGGCCGGACCGGACCGGCTCTGCTCTTGCCCCCTCAGCCGCGTCCAGGCCGTGCCGGGCGCCTGTCCCGGGGCTCTGTGAGGGTCCAGTCCCGGGCCTGAGAGCCCGCGGAGGCCGCCCCCAGCCGGGGTCCCGCTCGCCGTGCCCTGCGACAGTCCGAGAGCCGGCCGCCGGCCTCTCCCCGCCGCCGCCCTGCCCCCGGCGGCGAAACGCCCCCAGCCCGAGTCCCGCCGTGGCTCGGCTCGGCCCGCAGAGGCAGCAGCCGCCGGTGGTAGTCCCGGCGGTCACAGGTCGCGGCTGTCCTCCCTCTTGACGCCGTCCGCCACCGCCTTCAGCTTCTTGTTCTGGTGGGTCTTGACGTGCTTGGCCAGGTGGTCGCTGCGCATGAAGCGCTTCCCGCACTCGGGGCAGACGAAGCGCTTCTCGCCCGTGTGAGTCCGCAGGTGCCGCTGCAGCTCGTCGGAGCGGGTGAAGCTCTTCCCGCAGAAGAGCCAGTTGCAGACGAAGGGCCGCTCGCCAGTGTGCCAGCGCAGGTGCGCCTTCAGGTGCGAGGTCTTGCCGTACACCTTGCCGCAGCCGGGGATGTGGCAGATGTGCTGCTTCTTCTTGCCCGGCTCCGCCTCAGGGGCGCTGCCGGCGGCCGACTGGCAGTTGGGGCAGCGGCAGCGGCGGCACCTCCTGGCCGTGGCCGCCAGGGGAGACTTGGTCTGCAGCAGGGCGGCGATCTGCGTCTGGTACTGAGCGAAGTCCGAGTGCCCCAGCACCAGGCTCCGCGGCAGCGCTGCCGCCGCGGGGAAGCGGTGGCCGCAGCCGCCCGGGGCGCTGGCCTGCTGGATGCTCCACCAGGGGATGTCCTCGGGCGGCGGGTTGGGCGACAGCTGCCGGCAGGGCTGGGCGGGCGGAAGCAGGTTGGAGTACCCGGGCGGCAGGGCGGCCTGCGCGGCGTAGGGGACGTAGGCGGGCGGGCAGCTGGACGGCAGGGCGGCCATGGAGGAGGGCAGCATCTTGACGGGGGAGAACTCGTAGGGATAGGAGGGGTCCGCCGGGGGGGTGAGGGGCAGTTCGTGAGAGCCCCCGAAGGAAGGCTGCAGGTGGTTCTTCTGAGGGGTCAACCCCAAGCTGGGATGCGGCGGCGGCAGCCCTCCCGGGGAGTGCGCTGGCATCTCGCCGCTCCACGGGTGGAAGATCCTAGAGGGGGATCCCAGCGTCGGGTCGTAGGAGACCGGCAGGAAATCCGAGGGCGCTGCGCCCGGCTGCCCGATCCGGCTACAAGTAGCGGCCAGAAGAGCCAAGGGCGAGTGCTTGGCCAAGTCTGGGGAGGCGCTGGGGGTGCGGTCCTGCGCAGGAACAGGAGGGAGGGGAGAAGGGAAGGAGGGAAGAGAGCGCGTTACTCGCCGCCCGCCGACACCGGCCTGCGAGAAACTTCGCTGCCCGTGCGAGACTGGGGCCGCCCCGCCGCTCCCCTCACGGCCGGTAAACTTTCCGAAAACAATGCGCACCCAGAGGGCAGGACGGGCTCAGCCCTCCCGCCCCGCCCAGAGATCGGTCCCGCCTGTGGTCAGTGCCGCCGGCCCCGCCGCCCCTCCTGGGCCGGGGAAGCAGCCTCTGTGGGCAGGAAGGCAGCCCCCGCGCCCTCCACACCCCTTGCCACGGAGCACTGTCTGGAGTTAGTCTGGCTGCTGGCGGGAGAGGGAAGTTGCCAGTCCGAGAAGCCCGAGCCCGGCCTCCTACCACCGCGGGGGTCCCCACCTACCTCTCCGGGCCGCCCGCCGGGTAAAGCCCCGGGAGGGAGGCGGCTGAAGCCAGCTGCCCCTCGCAATGCGGGTCACAACCGCGGGACTCAGCGCAGTTCGAGCAACACCGGGTGCGGGTACTGACCTGAAGGAAAGCCTGGAGGGAGTCGTTCCGGAGGACAGCCACCGCGGCCATGGCTACTGCGCCCGGGGCGAAGTGAAGGCGCCGGGGCACTGCCGAGGCATGAGGACGCCGAGAGGAAGACGAGATGCTGCCCAGTTTCTTTCTCTCTCCCCCTCTCCCTCCCTTTCCTTCTGATCTCTTCGCCTCTGTGCGCGTCCCACCCCCCCCGCGCTGCGCGATCTCCGCGGACTGTCTGACTGCACCAGGATCACCTCCAAGAATTTGATAAGGACTTTGCCGGGCCGCCAACCAGTCAGAGGGAAGATTTATGGCTTTGAAGTTTGCCGCTACCCAATCATCAAAGAATAGCGGCTCTTTCAGAAGCGAAAGCAAATCCTTTGAATCCACAAAGCTCCTATGGTGTGTTTGTTGGTCTGGATAAAAGAACTGATTATTAGGGGGGATGGGAAGGGAGGAGATAAAGGCGGGACAATTAATGAAGTAATCACTATGTGGGAAATGTATATACACAAATAATTGGATTTTCTTGATCAAAGGACCCCTTACCGCCTAGAGACCCTTGCGTTGGATGTGCAAGACACTGGATCCCCCCTCGTTTTTGTTTTTTTTTTTTTTTTAATTATTTTTTTTATTTATTTTTGCAATTAAATCTGTGGCAGAGTCCTAAAGTGACAATGTGTCTTTGTTATCGCTCGAAGAATCTGCCTCCGGATTCTTCTGATAGTGTTTAATGACTGAAAGTAACATAGCACAGCGAGTTCACCTGATCGGGGCTGGTCGATCCCAGCCGTAAAACTTCCCTGGAGTAATTGTCGGTGGTTCCTCCCCGCTCCCTCCCTCCGCCCGCCCTTTCCCCGAGGCTGAGGGGTATGCCCTCGATATGACTCGGCAAATAACCGTGCATTTTCTCCTCTGGTAGCTGGATTTGTTTCACTTCGCTCAGCCGGCATTGCCCCTTGTTACCGGGAGCCCCCGCCTGGCGCGGGGCCAGGCCAGGCGCCCAGCCGGGCCCGGGGAGGAGCGGCGGGCTGCCACCAGCAGCAAACGCTCTCTCAGACAGACACACCGACAAACCGGGCAACCGAGAAACAGAAGGGAAAAGTTTCCTCTTCCCTAGCGGGAGCCGGGTGTAAGAGACATAATTTCTTTAAATGAAGACCGGAGTCTCTCTTGGCGGGCCTGCCGAGCCGACCTGTCCTGCGCCGGCGGGGAGTGCAGATGGGGGAGGCTCCTCGGGAGTACGAACGCTGCTACCGGGTCTCTGCCTCCCCAGCTCCCTCACCTCCTGTCCCAAAGCCAAAGTCGGACCCGAGCGCTTTGTTACTTCATCCCGCACCTTTCGGCCTCTGTCTATACATGTCTATACGCATGTGTGTATGAAGGATCTAACCTGCCTTGCGTTCGACCATGTGTGAGGCTATTGACCCTCTAACCAGTACCAGGCACATCTGGGTCACAGCTTGCCGCCACCGTCGGCTGCTGAGCTCGGTGGGCTGCAGAGCTGGCGGGACCCCTCGCATGTGTCGCCCAGCAAGGGGCAGGCGGGGCCCCGCGCTTCTCCGCGGGCCCGCTCAGCTCCGCGCTCCGCCGGGGGCCCTGGAAACGCGCTCCTCTCCTCCCCGCTTCCCCATCTGCTCCGAGGCCATCGCAAACGCCGGCCTGTTTGGCCAAGTACCAAACCAGGACGTTCATCTCCGTCTTGAGGAGGTGGGGGTGCCCTTTCGGGCAGATACCGGCTGGCTCTGGTTCTCCGGAGCTGTTTGCACAGGTAACTCGATCCTCCCCGCAGTCGCTGGGTTCAATTGTATTCGCACCGCCACTGAAGCCTCTTTAAACGCCAGCACACAGAGATCTTTATCTGCCTTTCCTGTGGAAACAATCACTGTCCGCTCAAAGACTTTCAAGAGTTGTAGGGCTTGAATTAGATCGGTTTCTTTGAAGGGATTAAAGTGCCAAGTCCTCTCCCACGGCTCCATATTGAGTCCTGGGGAAAAATAAAAGCTCGACCTCGTGTAACACTACGCAGCAGCCATATCAAGCTCTTCCCATGTGCCAGGTAACCGCTTCACCAGATTGGCAACAGGAAGAGAAGGGTCCCGCATCCAGCGCTTTTACCAGGCACTGATGCATGGA
The DNA here is from genome assembly GCF_049639895.1 of Pseudopodoces humilis. Lineage (NCBI taxonomy): Eukaryota > Metazoa > Chordata > Aves > Passeriformes > Paridae > Pseudopodoces > Pseudopodoces humilis. The sequence goes on along the minus strand of NC_142207.1, from coordinate 19,694,030 downwards.
GACAAGGTTCGCCCCTGCTTGCTGCAGGACCCCGCGGCACGACAGCAGAACCCGCCAGGGCGTGAGGCTGTGGGCGATAGGACTCCCCATCCCCCTGCAAGGGTGCGTGGCTTACGGGGTTCGGCACCTCCATCCATCACACACGAACACCTCCCAGTACCGCCGATGCGCGATCCACCGGGGGCTGCTCCGCGTCTACATGGGACATAGCATCAAATGGGGAACCACAGCGAGCCCCAGCCCGCAGCGGGGCCGGGGGGACGCGTACATAGGCATTGCCCCGCACACCCCCGTCCGCAGCCGTCAGGTGCCTCCCGCTCACTGCCAAGCTCCAGCCGCGCCACTAGAGCCGCATCGGGGCAGGAGCGCACTCGTTGCCCCCTCAAGTATAAGCTGTAGGCAGGGCAGCCGGAGTCGAGGGGGAATCCCAAGTGGGGAGCCCGAGCCGCACCTCTACTCCCTGGAGGAGCAATAACTCACCAGATGAGCGAAACGGCGGCGTTCGCACTTGCGTTGTCCCTCAACCGCTGTATCCCCAAACTTATGTCAAACCCAGAGATCTGCGAGATGCCCGATTTAAGCCTACCTCGATTTTTGTTAATTCGTTTTACCTAGTGATTGGCAGAAGAATGCTCAGAACAATGTTTCTAAACGAAATGAGAGGGAATAGGTACATCAGGAGACGCTGAACACCCCGAAGTTCCCTCCACTCTCTAAAGCATGGTGTTTCCCAGATATCTCGACGAACCAAAATGATTTGTCAAGTTACAAAAGAGTTAGTGGAAAACTGGATAAGTTTCTATACAGCTGCCACGCTACAAATGCCATAAATCTGCATCCAAGAAAGCACATTACCTAAAAATTGAGAATAAATTCTCACTTCTGGAAGAAACCAATGGGCTGAAAAATGAAACGCTGCAGTCATAATTTTCTGTACAAATAATTAGTGTTCAAACTCGGAGCATTTCAGTCTCCTGAAATGTATTCTTAATGAAGTGATGTTCAGAGCTGTCATTAAAAATGCAGAGCTGGAAGATCAAAGTACAATATTTATTTTAGAAATTTGTTTCAGTTATCAGGAGATACAGGTATCAAGGCCAAGTGTCAATTCAGTTACACAAAGCACTATTTCCATGAGAAATGGGCTGCCGCTACGTCCTAGCGTAAAGCAAAGGGACACCAGAGATGAGTTGCAACGCGGGAGGCGGCGCGGCGCCGGCGGGGGTGTGGGGGCTGCTCTCGGCGGCGCAACCGGGCCAGGGGCCGCTCGGACAGCGGCGCTGGAAAGCACAGCCCTGCTTGGAGCTTTGGCCCTCAGGTCAAGGAGCCGGTTCCGACCGGCGGGGCTGTAGGGGCCGGAGCGGCGCTTGGGCTCACCGGGGAGGCAGCGGCAGCGCCGTCGGCGCCGGGGCAGCGCGGCGGATGCAAAGAGCCGGAGCCTGAATTACTCCAGCCACGGGGCTGAGGCGCAAGGAGCGGGGCACCCACGACCCCACTGCCTCTATGGGACCCTGCCTGCTACGGCTGGCAGCGAGACCCCTACCGTCCCTGGGGCAACAGGGGCTCAGGCTGCATTGCGCTGGATAGCTACTGTCGATTGAAACACAGTAAATGTAAATCATAAGTCACCATCACAATTTCTTAGACAGGTGTCTTAAAAATCAGGATTTTTCAGATTCAGGTATATCAGAGTGGCTGTACCACTATGGAGGGCTCTGTGGACCTTGGTTTGAACGCATACCTGGGAATAACAGCTGCCCGCATGCAGTGGTATCCTCCATGGTTTCTGCTGTGCCTCTGGCTTCAGGGCCCAAGTACCTCATCCTGGAGCCTACCCCAAAACCTGTCCCAGTGATGGCTCACACTGCCACAACCAGGTCCTCTCATGACATTCACAGTCCCTCCAAAGACATTTGCAGCCACCTGCCATCACCTTCCCCCTCCGCCCTGGTCCCTCCTGTGATCACCTCAGTTCCTCAGCTCTTCGTCCCTCCTGTGATCACCTCAGTTCCTCAGCTCTTCCAGCGTAGCCATGAGCAACCCTGGAAGCCTGGATGGGCTCTGGCCACCTGCCTGTCCAAAACTTGGGGTTCCTGGGTTGTTTTCCATGAAATACCATTCTTTAGCAATTGTGACAAAGAATCAGAAACAGGATAATTTTCAAGTTAACAGCTGCATTAACATTCAGCCAAATCTCCTAATCAAGTTGTCCATAAGAGGTGGCAAAATTGAAACCTGAAAAAGCTTTAATAAGCTTGCTCCAGAAGGCAGTGTCTTCACAGCATCCCTCATTCTTTCTGGTTTAAAGATGTACTAACAGAAACCATGCATCCACAATAGCAAGACATTTCACCAGAAGGTAAATTACCCTATGTATACAGCTTCAAGCATGTGTGCACACACTGCCAAGAGTTCTGAATTATATGCCATTAATACTATTTTTATTTATTTCAGCATATTCATATTTTTATAGTAGACAACATGACTGGCATAAGAAGAGGAATCACCAGTTCACACAGTGTAATTTGAACATCAGTAGATGAAGATAAAAGAAACATTAAAAACTGCTATGGTATCTCCTGCTTTTTTCTGTGCTTTAGGGAAAACCAAAAAATCCTAGACAAGATCGGCCCATGTTAAGGCATATTTAGGATTTAAAGGCTTGCCTCAACATTTCCCAGTGTAGGTGTGGATTTGACGAAGATTAATAGAGGATTCCCCAAACTTCTGAAAGCTGAGATGCCCTTTATGAGAAGTAGATGTTTTATGCCTCACAAAGTTTTATACCTCACAAACCTGTTGTCAAAGTTTTAAAAATCTTCATGCATTCATCCTCTACTCCATCCTTGGATGGCCCTTTGTGACTCTTCCTCCTGTCTCGGAGAACACCGGTAAACGTTTTTGGATATACTTACTTTCCTTGCTTCCATATTTTAAAAAAGAGTCAGACTTTTAGTCATAACAATATTGAAAGTGTTATTCTTGGCCCTACTTGGAATGCCTGGGACACTTTTAGTTCATGATGATAGTTTAAAATTCTCGGGAAATGCTTTCTGCCTCTGGCATACATGGCTGCATTTTCATCACAATGCTAATAGCTAGAAATGGACTTCTACAAAATGCAAAGCAAGCCAAGACTGTTGAGCAGCTGAAAAGGATCTGCTGTGTGGGCCCTGCTTGTTTTCTCATTTGGGGAAACATTAGGTAAAAAAAGTCTCTGTATTTTTGATGAAATACACTTGTTTGGGGAAAACTGGATGGGAACTTTTAAATTTATGACTACATATAGTTTTTTTTTTTTTTTTCATTGCAATTACTATAGAATGAAAAGGTAATTAAATTGTTATTTGCTTCCTTTTAATTACAGAGAATATTATCTAAAAATTTGGTCTAATGATAAATAATTTTAGTTACTTAGTATATTTACTGACAAATTAAACAGCTGTCTGTGTCTATACTGTTTTAGAACTGGAAACAGCACAAAGATCCAGAAAGATCACTGTTTATACTATACATAAATACTGGATGATCACATGGCTGCCACATTGCTATTGATTTGGCTGAGTGGATTAATCCTACACTGTAAAAATACACCTCTTATTTAATGAACTTGTGCTGTAATTTTAGAACCTTCTGGTAGAGAAAACAGTAAGTATTGGGAGTATTTTTTAATATTTCAAGAATCACTTTTGAAATAACCCATTCTTCAAGGACAACTGAACAAGAGCATACAAAAATGTTCATAATCTTTATTATAAAAGGCAAGTGCTCTATACAAACTTTTCAACAACTCCACTTTAGCTTGGGGAAAAAAACAGAGATGTGAATAAAAAGCCCAATAGTTGGATTGTGAGGGTCAAAACAGGGACACAGATATGGTACATGACTGGCATTAAAGGTGTCTCAGGTAAGATATACTGTCTTCACACTATGGGAGAGAATCTGAAGACCTTCTCTGCATAATGTTTTCAAGGCAGGTTTTTCCAGTTATAATAATATCAGTGAAAGGAAGCCTATAAACTATGACATAGGTGAGTGCTCCCAACAGGGGGAGAGTTTTTGAATGGGATCTAGAAAAACTAGATTTCTAAATTGAGGCATTTGTTGTTGTTTTTTTTAAATGCCAGTCTTCTTGATTGCCACCAGAGGCTCAGGATCCCGTGAAAGATTGGGGAAAACTTCAATTACAATTCTGAAGTTATTTATCTCTCCCTAGCTGAACACTGCTCCCATAGACTGGCAGAAAAATCTTTTCAGGAAAGCAGTGTACAGTATGTTTCTGTGTCATTTCATAAATTGATGTCTTAAGTGGTGCAAAATAATATACAAATAGCTAAATGCATAAATTACATGAACTACTCAAATATAAATTTCCGTCCCTCCAATTCTGAAAATTGAAATACCATTCATAAAATTATTTCAAATGCATTTCAAATACACAATGTTTTTATTATGCTTTCCATCTTCATAGAACTACATAAAGGTGAAGTCATTCTAACTATACTTTTACACACTAGAGTCAGCTTCCTTCCCCTTCTCTACCAGGGGAATGACCCTTGCTGTACACACAACTGCTTCAGGCTTGAAAAGACCCTTAGTTCTGCACATAGATTATGAGGCTGCTCCTCATCAAACACTTAACTTACCCCAGCTCAGCTGAAACCTCAGGGGTACTGGCTGAGGCATGTACCTTCTGCTGACTGGCTGGCCACGCCAATCAAAGCAAACAACCCTAATCTAGGAATAAATCACATTTCACTTCAGTCTTCAGCCAGCCCCTGTTGCTCAGGGACGAACAGCTTGACCAGCTCTTTGATAACCCACAACAAGATGAGGAGAAAGGATATTCTCCTCAAAGATAAGTATGTCAGCATGGCCATGACTCATGAACCAGTCTAATGAACAGTATAATTTCCTCACACTTCTGGAACCTCTGAGACAGAGGGAGAAAAAAGAGAAGATCTTCAAATAGTTACATTTTTTGGTTTTTTTCCCTCAGTAAATCTCACATTCCTATTTTCCTACTACATGAAGAAAGCTCACATATTCTACTGGCATTGAGCTGAGAGAATCACATACTACACATGAAAGAGAGAAGAGCACATGGAAAACTACAGATAATGCAAAGCAGAAATGTATTAGTCTAAATGACCTAATTCTTATGCCTGGAAATAAGAACAAGACTACGATGCTGCAGTGCTGGCACTCCGATGCCCAAATGATATTGAAATCTCTGACTAAAAACCACTGACTGCTTCTTAGGACATCACACTAAACCACAAAGAACTATTTTCCAAAATTTTTGTCTTAAAAAGAAGCTTGGAGAAAAATCCAAAAATGCAAAGTCATGCAATTTCATTTGTAATCAGACCAACTTTATAAAATGTTGTCATTCTTATCAATGCACCAGAGTATGGGCCTGAAAAATAATATTCTGGCAAGATTCTTATAGAAGGCAGTGGAGTAGATGTCCAGAAAAACTGAATTGGGCTCATGATTTACTACTTTTTTCTACTTCCATTGCTACATGTGCTAAGTGTACTTGGCACATGGAATGATTCAGAAAGAAGCCGCTCTATGTGCCAATGATTCTCTTTAATGAGATACAGTTATCAGTTGATTTATGAATTTCTGCTGCCTGTTCTCATTAAGGGTAAGGTAATTTGCATTCAAGAAGACTGTTTACAAGAGAACATAGTAATCAAAATCTCTCTAAATCAAGTTTTAGAAATGCACACAGTAAGGCTAGAGGTAGTTCAAGCAATGTGCACAACTTTATCCATTAAACTCTACTGCAAAGACTCAAGAGAAGGTGTTACATCTCCAGTTTTATCTAGTTTTCCAAATTAGTATAGAATTCATCTCAGGAATTTAATATGGAAAGAGACAAAATTAACTTTCTGCTTGAGTCTTCTGATACCCTGGTGACCTTCTCCTCCTGGAAGATCCTATGCTGTTAATTTAGATACCATATGCCTCACTGGTCATCAATTCAACTGCTGCTCTCTATGTTACTGCCTTCACAGGGATTTTGATCACACTGTCTATAAAATGAATAATTTCCTCTACTTACTGTTGCTCTACCAGTCAGACAAGTCCCAGCTGATCACTATTTTCTTACAAATACTTAGAAATAGCACAATCTAGTCAGCTTTGTTCTTTCTTCTGATATATGCTTCTCCACTATCATTTAGACACTATTTGCAGTACTCCAAAGTAAAGCACCAACAAATGGAAAACAGCAGAGGAGGAATGTAGGAAAAAGAGCTACACAGACTCTGAACTAACACTACTGGCCAGATGTCTGAATGTAAGCCAGCATTTTGGGAGGGGTCAGAAGCAAAAGCCTAACTATCTAGGTGGAGAGAAAAGGTAACCTCAAAGCAGACAGCACATCAGTGCTGAGACTGACTACAGAAGCTAAGAATGAGGATGGAATTACACATGTTAATGCTGGTGACACTGATTATGAGAATACCGAGATGAATGGAGTAGCTCAGCCTGAGCAATTGATTGAAGCTGTTTTCATCTCTGTGGGGTGTTCTTTAACATTTCACTCTATGCAGCCATATACATCCATCTCTGACACTCAACTCATACATACATTCAACCTAGATAAGGCCTGGAAACTTTGTCTCCACTTCCCTGTTCTCTCCTGCCACCAGCTAGAAAAGCAACTACACTGTTTCCCTTTCTTCTTTTTGTAAACTTCTGTCAACTTCCCAAGTTTACCAGTGACAGGGTATGTATGGATATACCAGCCAGGTGTGAGAGGAATATTCAGGGTATTTTTCTGAGTAACAGGAGTGCAGCTGCTGAGCTGGGTGGAAACACAGAAATTGGATCAACAAGTAAGTAAGAAGGTGGTCAAACTGCTGTGACTGTACTAGGAGGAGCTTTGGTCACTTTGAGCACATTATCTTTAAAGCATTTATCTTCAAAACTCCTCTGTAAAGATGCACTATGTTATTATTGTTTTTTAATCAAAGGTAACACAGGGGATCACATACCTTGTTCTATGTCATATATTAACCCTACTGAAGAGCATGGAGTTGGATTGACGAGCAGAAGCACACAAATAATACGATGTTCCACCTCGTTTCCCTTGCAAAATCCAAACACTTTTTCTATAGCACTCCCATCTCCCCGATTTCACATCAGTCTCTTCTGACACTTGTACACTCTTTTAGCAACTTCCGAATTATGAGCAGTTGTTGATCTTACAGACAGAATAAAGACAGAGTAAAACCCAGATAACCTTGGACATGCAGAGGGGCAACAGTGAGACTATGGAAGCAATGAGGAGACAAACATGCTGCCTATGCCAATAAAGCAAAGAGCCAACACACCCACAACACCTATATTTCTACTCTTCCTGGTGGACAATGATTAGAGCATATGGTAAGTAAAAAAACCACAGCCCAACACCTTTGCTTTACAAAGACGAAATACACATTAGGTGAGCTGTACTTAACAACCAGACATGCTTCTGTAACTCTAACACTGAACACACTGAGCAGAAATAACTAGATACTTCCTTATCTTACAGCCCATCCTTTCTCTGCTTTAATAAACTCTTCACTACAGAATTCTATCCAAGGTGCTAGCTTCACTTGCCAATCATCAAAATAACCACTCTCCGTGGTGATGACCTCCCCTGCAGACAGATCTGCAAGCTTTGCTCCTGAAAGAGCTTTGGGAATTAAGTAATGCTATCATCTGTATTTCCTTGATCTCACACATGGGAGCAGTTAGAAGAACTAATTTTCCTTCACCTCAAGTAGACCCTCTTTCCATGCCAGTTTTCTATTCCCCTCAGTCAGTGTCCACCAGCTTTTTCCAGTGAATCCTTGTACTACTGTATATGATCAAACTCTGCAAATACACGAGGCACAAACACACAACTCTATTGCTGGGTCAGCTAAGTTTTGGGACACTGTTTTTTCCCTTACCAGCAACTTGTTGACTCATGTTTGGCTGGTTCCCTCTAACAGTCTTACAGGCATTATTTATGAGGTAACCGGCATGTTCACATGATGGAAGTCTGGAGAGTACAAAAGAGGAACAGAAGTTTGGGGTATTTTTGCTCTTGACCATTTCGAAGAATTTAGAGGACATGGACAATTATTTCTATCTAACCCTTGTTCAGCATCCTTCCTTCATGTTCTAAATTCAATCCAGGTTTTGTTGTTGTCATTTACCAATATACACTGATATACAAAGAGGTAAATGAAGACTCATAGGGAAGGGAACAAGTTGAGAACAAGTTTGTATTCCTGTCTCTCAAGAGTGTATGTGAGCTATTGGTAAACAGAATTTTCCAGCTACTGATTAATTATTTTGTCAAAACCAAAACCAATGTGATTTTAATAAAAGTACCCAGGTTTAGTCTGGCTAAGCAGACAGATTATGTATTTAACTGTAAATGGGTGTAAACATCTGCGATCTTTATATACGGAGAAAATAATAGCGTCTATATTTAGATATTTGAGAAAAGCAAGGGTTTTTACAAGATTGATCTGGAGAAATTGAAGTGATATATTTTGATCTTTGGCTATTTTTCTGGTATCTCTTGCTCTGTTGAATTTGAAAGTGAAATATAAATGTCAGTGATATCCATCTCCATGTAGTTTGTCTAAAGAAGCAAATAATTTCTTGCAATGTAATGAACTCCAGTAAAAGGAGAAAAGTTATTTCTAGACTACATCATTTTCACCATGAAGAGAAGAAAGAACACAATCTCCTCAGATGAAGGATTACCACTATTTTTGCTCCAATATACTTATAAAAATGATGGCTGAATCAAAGAAAAGGTATTTCCATCACACCATCTAGTAGTGTGTTTATAGAGAGACACCTGGAGAAATATTTGCTGATAATATATACTATATATCACCTACTTGTGATATTTATCACCTGCTTGGTAGTCTATCTTTCTGAAGTTAAATCTACTAAATTTCTAGCATATTGAACAATTAATATTTTTTTAAAATTAATAATTCTAGATTCTTTTTTCTTGTGCTGACATTTTCTGTAAACTTACGACAGAAAATACTTTTTCCAAAGCTTACAATAAGATATAAGATAATGATTATAAAATAATCCTTTAAAAATTTGATACTGATGACGTACTGAAGGCCTAGGAAAAAAAATTTTACTTTGAACCATCAAAAATCGAAGATTTTTTCTTCTGATCTTTGAAAGAGGAACCAGATCTTAAGATACAGATTGCAGTATTATAGCAATTTCCTGTTGTAGGAGAGGTAGGAATTTTATACCTGGAACATTTTATTTGCCTTTACTTTTGTAATTCGAATTACTTATCCATTTGTAATTTTGTCCTAAACAAACCTATCTGTAGTTGCAGTAACTGTACCACATATCTTTTCAAGAAGCTTCCAAAACATCTTAAAGTGGTTTTCTACTATAGGTATTACATACATTTTAAGATGCTCTGCAAGATGATTTAATGCTTTATTATAGTATATGATGAGAAAAATCTTCAAAATTTACTAAATGTTGCCTCTACCATGAAACCTAATGGTTCATGTCTTTTTTCTTCTTGTCTCCTGTAGCTTCCTCTCTTTTCTTCTAAGTCCCTCTCATAGAAATTTTCTACTCCACTGTTCCCAAGTCCATTAATTCCCTTATGAAAGACCATTAATACTTCTCTCTTCATGTCCATCCTTTGAAAAATCCTCTTCCAAATGTCACCCAGAAATTGGATACAACAGAGATTAGCACTGTAGGAAGCCACAGGGTGAAACAAACAAGGTTTGCCCTCTCAGAAATAACAAATCATGTGTTCTCCATTTGGGTCCATGCAGCAGTTGGAAGAAGCAGTGAAGCTGGCACCTTATCACTGCACTGTGGCAATCAATGAAGAATCCACCTCAAATTCTTTTAACACGAAAGAAGACAGAGAGAAAAAACATGACTATGTTTCCTGCCTGTTGTGATTGAGCAGAAATGGCAACAGGAATTTCAGTAGGAAATACCAAAATTTCCCAAGAAAATACCTATCAGTCCTCAGAGTATTGTCCATAGCTCAAAAATATTTTAAAAGAAAGAAAGATAGCCTTTAATGCCATTGAATCAATACCTGTCATAAACACTATTTCCTTTGAAAGTTTGTATCTCTTCTAGGCTGTCAGCAACATTTTCAAGTACTATGTGTATGTACTTCTCTTAGAATCAAAGGAAAGAAATACATTCTCAGAACTTCCACATGCAAATTAAAAACATAATTAAAAAACTATAAAAAGAACAGTGACTGGAATTTCTTTCTGAAAGGGCTGTAGTGAGTTAATAATGAGTTTCTAATAGAGAAAACTCATTCAAGTGGCTTATACCTAGTGGTTTAATAACAGGTATGCTCATCTTCTTCAATTGTACTGTTGCACAGGGAATTCAGAAAGTTGTCCTTTTTGCCTCCTATTTTCTCCATAATGTGCAGATGTACTTTAAAAAACATTGGGAATTTCCAGCTTAAGTGTAAAAACCATGCAGATCTAGGTTCAACAAAGGTAGCCATCTCTAACAACCTCAGCAAACACAACACAGCTGACAGCTGACTGTTACCAATGGGGCCTCAGAAATAGGGCTTAACAATTTTGTTTAAGATCACAAGTTCTCCACCAACACTTGAGCCACAGAAGAATGCTCATTAACTGTTACAAAAGCAAAATTGGTAGGGCTTTATGTTTCAGTGGAGAGCCTGAAAGGCACACACAAGCAGACACAAACCAACACATTGGAGAATAGTATAAATTCTTCAATTTAAATAATTTGCACTTTTTTCTTCCTTTTGATAATATGAAATCATGCTTAGTTTCAGTTAAAGACATTTTCTTGCTCAACATTTAATCATTTTCATATTTCTTTCTTTTTAGCTCTCATTAGTCTCTTTACATAGCATTCAGTGTGATTTTATATTGTGAAGAAAAAAACGTTCTGTAGCTAGAGTTGCTTTGTCCCACTCTTGTTTTCTTTAATCTTTTGTTTGATGCATGGAAAGATGCTAACCTTTTTGTACTATCTTAACCGTAATGATCCGGGAGCAAAGTAAATGAGATTTAGTAGATATGTTTCTGTTGTCATTATTAAACTTCATATGCTTTGCTATGTAGGCAATGTGTTTTATTTCTCTTAACCTGAAAGAGGTTTCTGTCTTATTGTTGCAATTTATTAAGGGCAAACAATCTAGGGCTTATAATAGGCCTGTAGGCAGAACAAAGCCCTTGTCAAATGGAAGGGTTGGCTGCTCAGCTGGGTAACATGTAAATGTGCAAAAATAACTGTTCTGTTCAAAGACACTAGACATGCTTTTTAAATAAAACATCTCATATAATTGAAAGTTGCCATTTAAGTGTTGTGTTGGAAATGTTAATTCAAAAAAATTAATTTAACTGAAGAAATACACTTGCAGTGAATCCTTTTTTGGTTTTTTAAACTCTCATAATAAATAAAATCCCACATATCACTAAGGTTTTTACTAGAGGCTCAACATAGTATGTTTCTCAAACAGCAGTTTATTGTCATTTTATAACACAGTTATGCAAGTCCAGCAACTGCTGTACTCACCTAGGCAGACTGTGTAAACCTTTTATCCAAAAGGTATTTTTTGTTTTTAATATAGGAATCATCCTGCCTGTTTCTTTAACATAGTATCATGTCTCAAAAAGTAAAACAGTTTCTCATTCTACAGTTAATTTAAAATTTCTCATTATGTGCCTCTTTGCAAGAGCTGAAATTAAAATGACAGATAAAGATAACAACATAATAGGCATTTTTCTAATGCACTGGTCCACTTGGGCACAGGCAGTTCTTTTTTTTTTTTTCTCTTCTATTGAAATGTATAATCAGGACAGTATCGTCAATTAGATTTTTCACTTTAACTTTCCATAATGTTTCCAGACTTCTCTATTTGGCAAAGACAATTGGGACAGATTTCTTTATTTTTTCCTCTGGCCTAAAACTCAAAACCCCCCACTTCCCAAACTGTTACCACCGAAGAGTTTATTAAATGGCTGAAAAAGACAGCTGGTCCCACCATCTGTTAAAAATTTTCAGGGGCCAAATGAAACAGGTTACACCTTTAGCCATGCCAAGTCTTCCAATACCCCCTCCCTCTCACAGCCTGTGGAGGGCTAATCTGAATTTCACGCTCTGATTTTGCTATTGCTAATGTCTGAGCTTCTTATGTGTGCTTCTTGTAGTTGCTTATATTAGTTCTCTAGCAGTATCAAAAGCTCCCCTCTCCTTTCAACCTAGCTCATTTGCAATCAACAGAATCCTGGGTCTATAGTCTCCTTTACAATAAGATACTGTACCTTGAAGGAAACCCATAGAGAACCTAGTATCTTACTTTTTTTGGAGCAACAGAGAAAACCAGGAGTACATTTCTGTTGTTTTGCAGCCACTTTTCTATAAATGCTAATGGAAGTAATTCAGATGTGCCAACAAAGACAGAATCTGCAACACACTGCAGGTGTGAGGGGGCTGAAACAAAAGGGATGCTAACCCTAATGGTATTTCTTGTCATTAACAATTCTTTGATGTTCATACTCGAGGCTCTCTTTTATCTTGCAGTTTTTCAGCCATCTTTGTTAACATGCAGTGCAACTAAACCTTTTTTTCCTTAACCTTTAAAGACATCTGCAAAATGTTTATGCTAAGTTAGTTTCCATAGCATCTATCTGTAACACATATTGAAGTAAAATGAGATAAAGCTTGCAAGGTTATTACTAAAACATCAGTAAGTTCCTATCATTAAGTGAAAGGAGCAGATCAATAAAAAGAAGCTCTTAATGTTACTTTAATAAGGATGAGTTTCTTGTAACAGGACTGGGGATTAACTTCAGTGTAACAGAAGCAGTGTTTATAATATAGCAGCTATGTTGATAATAACCAGTTTGTTTTACTTGCATTCGTTAAAAAATTAAAATATCTACAAGTTCCCATATTAAAAAATCATGTCACAATATAATATATTTAAAGACATTCTAATTTTCCAGGAGGGATTTCTCTACCACTAAGTGGGCAGTGGCATTCAGTCAAGGAGTTGTAGGTGGAGATCTCCACATCCATCTGTCTTTCCACGACTTACAGATGGAAAACACTGTTGTCTTTTAAAATGTTCAACTCAGTAGGATGGCAGTAGAATGAAATGAACAATCAAAGCACACAAGATGCCAATCTGAGCTACTGCACAGCACTACTAGCAAACCCAGCGTTTTGCTCTCATCCCATCGGTCATGTCCTGTTAGATCACATCCCATTTTATCATGGTCCGTTGCACTATCATTGCAGCACGCTGGAATGTTAAATGAGCAACGTAATCAATCAATACCAATTTCCAGTTGGAATTCAGCTGTAAATCTGTACTGAGTTGAGATGCCGGAGAGTGTAACACAAATACAGTTTTATGAAGCCTTGCATTTTGGTTTTCTTTCAAAACTTAATTTCTAACAGGTCAATTTAATAAAATAAAGTCTGTGTCTGCATTAAGTACAGCACTTACCTTTGAATTTGGATGTAAACTTCCATCAAACTAATCCTACAGAACAAGAACTGAATGCTCATTCCTGGGGTAAGAGAAATTATAAAACTAAAAGTTTCTGTTTCAAAGACTTTGCAATCTCAGTAAGAGCCATTTTGTTGTAGAAGTCTTCACGTAATCTCTCCAGTTGAGGAACTGTGTTAATTTATTGCTTATAACAGGGAGCAGCAGCAAAACAAAAAATCACTAAATAAACCATGTCACACAATTTAGTGGAAGTACCTCCTGTCCATTCCTTTCCCTTTGCTAAGGGCCCCAATGTAGCATCTCTACATCACCATTTCTCAGCTGTACTGTGATGCAGTACTCCAGCATCCAGCTTTTTGAGGATCACTTCCACCAGTACCTCAAGATTTGGCTACCCCTGTCCTGGCCTCAACCACCTCCACCAGTGCAATAGATGGCATGGGCCCCCCAGCTCTACTATTCCAGTTTTGGATAGGTCTTCATCAGAGATTTGCCATGATCAGCAGCACAACAATTTTTAGAAACAGCTGTGACAGGCCAGCCTGCCTCCCTGCACTGAACTGCCCAATGGATGACATCCAGTCTTTGTTGTGGTGATACTACTTCACTTAGAGATTGAGATGAGATTTTCAATGGTAATGGTCAGAAACTGAGGTTTGGATCTTTTGCAGAAAAAAGCACACATGTTGATCTACCTACTTGCCATCTCCATTTGCCAACTATATTATAAAATCCTAGTTAAATTACTGAAAAAATAATATCTCTCTGTAATTTAATAAAAAAATAAGCCTGACAAACAAAAGCAAGGGATTTATCTATTACTGGCTTGATCAATAATATGTAACCTGGTTTCTGGAAACATTACTTCAAGATATGCTTTTCACTTATCTGCTCCTATGTCCTTTAGCATCACAGTATGAGTACTACAATAAACCGTTCCGTGATAACAAAATGTATAGATTTACTGTTCTGGCTGACCTTGGATTTATATATGTAATAAAATAATAACCAGTAACTCTTGACAAATCTATTAAGATGAGTTAGGCATCAGCCTGTGTATTTAAAGACACAGTGCTCTATTATTATGAATTGTCAACGTTTTCCCTTATCTGTTCCAGTGCCCATCACAAATGAGACACCAAGCCTCTCACTGAGTTCTGTAATCTTAACTCCGGCCCAGAAGGATGTTCCCTACCTTTTGGTTTTCACAGCATCTTGTGCTACTTTTGTCAGTTTGGAAGAACTGCTTTGTTGTCAAGCAGAAACAGTTTCTGTTAAGTATGCATTCTGCTACAACTCCTCCTAGGGTGAGTACTGCTAAAGACAAGGTGTGTTATCGAAATGTATTTCTAGTGTTAACAACAAAACTGACATTACTTCTCACATTTTGTTGTCAGAGTTAAAAGCAGGATGGATAGAAGGATAAGTTTAGTATGTGCCATGTCTTGTGCATACATTGGTACTACAACTGTTTACCCATTTAGGAGGACACTTTTGTGCCATATGGCTTTATTTCCAATTGTACGCACTATATTTATCTGGTTAACCTGAAGACTTAAAAATGCCAGAGTCTGGCTGTCTCTCCAAATTCTCTTTCTTTGTTGAGACCATGAAAAAAGGAATTAGAAATAAGACTATGGTAGACTTATGTATCTCATTGCTATTTTACAACAAAAAAGCAATATTCCTATATAATTACAAATCTTAGAATAGAAGGGGATAAACATGCAACTATAATATTTTTAAAGATTAAATTTTTTAATTGGTACTTAAATCCCATTTTCACATCAATTTTAATATGGTGTAAAATGGATAGTAGCACCCAGTTTCACATCATTTATAACCACATTTTATAAGCTTCTAAGTAACAACAAGTCCTTGGATAGTCTGATAGGGGCCACTTGAAAGACCTTTAGCACACAAAAGCCCTTTCCACAACTCTTACAGTGTATGGGTGAGGGAGGTCACGCTGAGGGCAAATTTAAGATGGCTGCAATTTACTCCTATTCTAAGGTCCCTTTATGTTACTAAAGTGATGTAAATGTTTAAGTCAGAAGCACATTAAAATTACCAAATGAAAGGGGCTAATCTCCAAAAGCTCCCTGCCCGATTTTTTTTTGGTACAGAGACGAGTTTTTAAGCTGCCATAACTGAAAGGCAGAAATTGTCCTTAGCAAGAACCAGTTTCTAGTGCCATTAAGGCCTACAGAAGAAATCTACTAAAATCCCTTGTTGAGCTTCATCTTTTTCTCTCCCATCTGCTGAAAACTGTATAATATATTACACACCGTCTAAGAAATTTTCTTCTTCCTAACAGGATTTAAAGTCTTTACTTTTATAAAATATTAAGAACAGGATATGTTATGAACTATTAAGCAAAATACATTAATATTTCAGGATAATATACATGAAAGGAAATAAATCAGAACAATGCTTCAATGTTATGAAAGCCAAATGAGAAAATCGAAGCAATTTTTGTTGATATGCTTACACTGACCAGGATCATCACACTGACATACCTCCTGTACTCCCTTTCACACATAAATCAATCAATCCAAACACACACTTCTGTCAATATGATAACAGAAGTTCAGCTCTTTGGTCAGTCTTAGTGTGATTGTCTGGCTCTACAGTAAGGCTTTTAATAATTGAAATGCATACATGTGCCACGTTGCAGGGTCATCTGCTGAGGATGAGGTGCAAACAAACAAGGAAAGGGGTAAGTTAGGAAAGAATAAAATACACAGACTGACTTCATGCAGAGTGTTTGGCTAAGAAGCAACAAGAATGAAAACATACTACTCAACAGCAGCTTTTACTTAGTAAACTCAGTATTAAAGTATTAGTGACTAACTAATTTGAAAAAGTATAGCAGATGTAGATAGTGGCATTGCATATAACAAGGAAAATACTGTATTCTACCCTTTTCATGCAATTAAAGACTGCTTAAAATCTCTTTGAAGTCCATTTCTGATGGCTGAGATTGATATGAGCTTAACAATTGGAAGAAGAGAAAGGAAGAAACCTAAGGAATGTACTTAGAGAATTTTTGCATTTTGCCCTGTGCTTTATTCTTTAATGTTGTGAAGCTGCTCTTGTTAACTTGAGCCCCCATTCAGAAAAGCACTTAGTCACGTGCCAAAATTTCATTGATTTCAATGGGACTTCAGCTTTGGCTTAAGTGTTTCACTGAATTATATATTATTTTTTACTTTCCCTTACTTCTTTATGAACTTAACAATTCAGAGAAATGTTAAGTGTAAGGTAAACTGCTAAGTGTAAGGTAAACTGCTGAGTTTAGGCAGGTGACATAATATCTATCTGGAAACCTCACTGTAATTTAATGAAAACAATTGATAAACTCTTAACTATGCATAATGATGTGAATTGCAGTAATAATAAAGCTTTATTTTCCCAAATAGTTTACAAAAACGAAGGATGGAACCAGAAGGCATCATTATTGCTTGAACTCTCTGTGATCTACACCAATGGAAGGGTAGAGCAGAGCAAGTAATTGGACAGTATAAATAATCTAATTTTTCATCCAGACATGTTACAAATTAACTGCAAATTTATACATTGCATAGGAAAAGTTACATGATTTTTGATGAGTTATCACAACATATACTCATTCTTGTTACATTTTGACAAAATATAAAGAAACTGATCTGTACACATGCATTCGTATTAGTTGCCGTTCCATTTGCACTGCATTTTTTAATGCCATTAATTCATCTGCAGCTATTCTCAGTTGTTTAAGGAGCTCCTAAATTTCAAAGGCTCTTAAGCGCCTTTAACGTACACTTACCTAGATGTACATCAGAGGAGAATGAGGAGTGAACTGAAAGACTTCAGTGTCTGTCAGGATTGTAACTTCCAGCTTGAACTACTCTCAAATTTTGGGTGAAGAATGACGAATTTTTCTTCCTGAAATCCTTTGCTCATTCTCATCTGCCACACTTAATTTCTGTGTTTGTTAGGAGAAACAAGGCTTTTGTGGAACTATCTATTTAATTACCTTTTCTTCTTTTGAACCCTATTCTGGCTTAAAGATATTGTGACTGCGCTTGGGTCTCATTTCTCATGCCATGCTTCCTTGTCCTGTGGTCAAAAAGATGATACCAGTGAATACTGACAGAAATTAGGTATCTTAAGGAAGAGGTGTGAGGTGCATCTCCAGAGATCAGGGTAAACCCATTGGAACAGAGATAAAAACAAGGATCATAACTAGGTCTGTAAAATACATGGTCAGATTTAATCAGTATGGTTCGTCAAAAAAGAAAAAAGAATCATTTTGAGCAAATGTGCAAGGCAGTAAATGTGAACATTTTATTTCCAAAAGTTTTTGACAAGAGCTTGTCTGGAAAAGAAGCAAAGAATGGTCACAGGTCAAAATTGTGTTTCTGAACCAGAAATAAAAGAGTAAGGTGAAATAGTTGGCTCCTGCCATGGAAACAGTAACTGTCAAAGAATCTCAGTATCCCATAGAAAGTCACATAATGTTCCATTAAGGTTTTTCAAAGAAAGTGAAAAATTTGCAGGTGACTTTTCCCCCCCACTGCTACATATAAGAGGGCTGTGGAAATGTAGGAGTCATTGGAGCCCAGACATACAGCTTAAGGAATAAATCAAATATTTTCATGGATAACAAGAATAACTGGTCATAATGATGGTTTCAGTCACAAGGACTTTATGAAGCAGTGTGTGAAACGTTAGCCTTAAAACCGTTTTACTTCTTATATTTGAAATATATATATTGAAATTCCTTGAGTTAGACTTATGGTAAACTAATACGTTATAAGAAAACTATTTTCAAGGTAAACTGAAACACAATTATATTTTAAATTCTTTTACTCTGTACATTTTTCTAGTGTTAAAAGCCATACACAGCAGAGAAACTTATAAAGGACAATGTTTAATATCAGTCTAATGAAATACAAAACATTTTCACTATGACCGCAAATTAAATTTTTTAGTACAGTGTTCTTTTAATCCAGTTCAGTTCCTCGATCTTACTTTTCACACAGCTCTACCAGCAGTTGTGCCAGCACAACAGAAGGGATGGCACAGGGTGGGAACAGCAGCCGGGGGAGGGGGAAGCAGGAAAGAAGGGGTCAGAATTGGATAAACTAACCTTGCTGCTTAAGAAATGTGTCCATTATCAACATCAACACATACAGGTAGTGCTGTTCCCCTTTACTGCAGGTGTTTATAGGAATACAGCTAAATGTGACAGTGTACAGCTGCAAACCCAGGTCTAAATCAGTGAACTTAAGTAACTAGCTAACATGGTATTTTTAATATATTATATAAACACACATAAACAAAGTAAACTGGAAGAGCTTATCAGCAGGAAAACACTCTTACCAGTATTAGTCAACAGATTGAATGAGGTTCAGCTTTGAGCAAAAGACACATCTCTTGAAGGAGGAGATGGAGAGCTGAGAAAACTGTCATCTTCAGTAGATTCAACAGCTGACAATGATTCATAATACTCATCCTCTCCATCCAGTACCTTGATTTGGCTTGAAAGCAAACAAACAACACTCCTTAAGTTAAAATCTAACTCTGCTAATATCTTCAATAATAAAAACTACTTTGTGGATGTAAAAATGAAAAGCTCTAGTATAAGAATGGAAAAAAAAAAAAGATGGGATGATTTGATGAGAAAGATACAGCTTTTATACATATTCCAACTGCTATCACATTTTATGATTGTATTTTGAATGGTTCTGAGGATCAGGGAAATGCAATATCATCTTTCAGTTTGGGAGCATAGAATGATAGAACAACTATTTGCATCAAATGGGCATTTAATTTGAGCAATGTGGTGCTTTTTTTGTCTGTGTACATTCCACAAGTAGGATATGATTTTGGTATCATATTTCAGATGATGGTTTGCTGTGAATATGAGCCAAAGGCTATATCATAAATTTTTAGGAAAAGCCCTATTGACAGCAAGGGGCTTTCATTTTCCTGTGATGTATGATGAGCACTGCAGTCTCATGTTAGTGTTTTTATTCCCAGAATACAAACTTTTTTAAACTAGGGGAGGGAGTGAAAATAATTCCTGCACAGTCATGCAAAATTCTGGGCTTTAACCTTGATTCAAAGACCTCCTGTTCATACAGTTACATTCAGAGATTAATAAAAACCAGAGGAAAAAATACAGAAGGTTCTGGTAAATTTTTGGACTAAATGTGTTTGCAAGACCAAGCACCCATCAGTTCTCTCCAGTCCATGTGATCAGACAAGGGAACACTTTTGGCAAATATATATATATATATAAAAATATATATTATATTATATATAGTATAGGAGCCAGCCT
This sequence comes from Pseudopodoces humilis, assembly GCF_049639895.1. Taxonomy (NCBI): domain Eukaryota; kingdom Metazoa; phylum Chordata; class Aves; order Passeriformes; family Paridae; genus Pseudopodoces; species Pseudopodoces humilis. The sequence goes on along the minus strand of NC_142207.1, from coordinate 19,674,174 downwards.
AGTTTCTTCTACCTATACCAGGTGGTAACTGCTCATGTAGCAATGAGAACTGACTCAGTTCAACAGAGAAGGAGCAACTCCCTTTTGTACTGAGTGGCCTCTCTGTCAGCTCCTCACATGTGCTCCCCCCAGGAAGACAGAGGCCCACTGCGAGTGTGCTGCTGTGGGGCTGGCAGGGCTTCTGGCACTGTTTGAGGCCACAGGCCTTCAGTTCTAACACCCTTCATCTGGCACCTTTCACTAGTGTGAAACACACTTAAAAATATGAACAATGCTATTATTTTGGTAGTAATAGTACACAGAGAAAGCTGGGGAAGAAGCTGCATATTTTGTAAGAATAAGTTCTAGTGTCTGCAGATAGCAGTACATGCAAGTTTTACATTTGCTTCTGCAGAAAATGCCCAATGTCAATGCATAGAAATATGTTAATTGTTTATTTTTAGAAACCTCTCTAGAAAGTTTTGCATATTCTGTAATATCACAAAGGACTTCTTCTGTTTACAGTTGCTTAGAACTAAGAAGATAGATATTTACCCAAGTTTTCTTGGCTTCCTCTTGCTCCCTTGATATTCTAGAGTTCCCTGTGGAGAGGGCCAAGAACATACAGTCAAAGCAAAGCAGCAAGTCGTTAATTTTTAATTCAAAGTGATTTTGTGTTGAATGCAAGCAGATGCTGATAATATCAGAAGTCACAGCATAATTTTTTTGATCAAAGGGCTCAAGTGAGACTGATGAAGCATGCATCTTGCTCGTCTTTGATAAACCACATCAATTATTCACCGTGAAGGCAGACATCCTGACATGAAAGCAACAGATAAAGAGCATAAGCACATGTTCAAGACGAGAGCAGAAGAACGTGGGGGTGGGGCTGGAGGGGCTGAAACAGGTATTAATAACAGAATTATTAACTGGAAACAAAGCCAGTAAAACAGCTTTATTGCCACTTTGAACTCACATTTAACTGGTTATAGTACATGTTATCCTCAGGGCTATTCAGCATTTTGGGCTGCTGACATCGTCGACGAGGTGTTCTCAGCTTCTGTTCAAGACAGTTTTCTGAACCTACAGTAAGATAACACAATTTAGTTTTAAGCTGTGCCAGGTGCTGTGAATGTCTTAGCACATTTTAGTCTGTAAACAGTCTTTTCTTCTGTCCTATTTGGTCCTGGATTTATTAGCAAGTCTGTTCTATCCAAAGTAAGCAAACAGAAACTTGGGAATCTTTGCTTTCTCTTTTGGAACTTAGTTCAAACACAAGTTTTTATGCAGAACTTAATTTTCACTTTTTAACATTTTTTATTCTTCCATATATCTATATCACACAATTCCTTATTCCTTTCACACTTTTTCTTAATATCTTCTGTTATCTAAGCAGGAAATGAGGTATATTGTGACTAGCTAGGAACATATCATTCAGCAACAACAAAATAGTTTTTCTACTGAAGATAGCAATAAAGTCTCTTGACTGATGAGACAGTCTATTATAGTCATTTTCTTTATATAAAAAGGCCACCTTCTTGACATGGCTCTCTGTTTAATCAGATTAACTGAATCTGGAAGTTTGGAATTATGCTTTCTTCATATAATTTGTGGTGTGCTGAAAAAATCCAGTTGCTTAAAGTCATCTGGAAAGAAGAATATAAAAATGAATGAAGTATTTCAGAATGGTTTCTGAAAAGAACTAACAGCTTGCTAAGTTTTTTAGTTTGTTTGTTTTTGGGGTATTTTGTTTTTGTTTGTTTGTTTGTTTTTAGAGAAAAGACATTATGGTGTGCTATATTTTATTTTAACAGGTATTTTCCATGGTATATATTTTGGATTACAAGGTAACTATTTTCAGAATAAGTAAGTTCCTACAAGATACTCTGGGGTTAAGAAAAGGTGATTTATTTTCAAATGATTCTCCCAATGCCTTTGACTTTTCTCATATCTCCCTGTTAAAAATTATTTTAGTGACAGTATGAATAAAAACAGGGTTTGGCAGCACCGAAGAAAAAAATATCCATCCTACACATTTGCATTCCATACTGCACAAGGAACTTGCTCATATACAAAAGGCCAGCACAAAGATCAAGTAGCACGAGTTCCTTCAAACACTTCAAAACTGAAGTTAATATGGCTTTTGCAGATGCGGGGCTCTAATCTCACAAATCCATTGACATGATGTGGCCTTAAGGAGCAGGTAACATTACAAAAGAGGTTTATTATGCACTCAGGCTTATAGTTTGTGCCTGCAATCTGAACGAGGTAGAGGAGATGTCTGAACTTTGGCCTTTTCAGCCAAAAGACTGGTCTGAGAGATTTTCCCTCTTTCAGTTTCTTCCACTCAACAATAAAATTTAAAAAAATATTAATTTCCTCTCAGTGTGTGACTACAATGTCTGCATGGGAGAGGAGCACTTGTTCCATTCCATCACAACATCTGGGACGGGTGGTGGGTTAAATGACCACCAGGGAACTGATTGCAGAGCTGGGTCTAAAATTCAAACCTAATTTTATAGAGAAAGGTTATATTTATCCACTAATACAAAAAAACTTAAAAATAATTCACTCATGCTGCTTAGTAATTTAATACCTAATGCTTCAATACTTAATACTTTCAAATTAAGTAAACCTTTGTATTTTTGCTAAAGAGACTGTGATGGCTAATCCAGAACCTTTGCTACTTGCCTGTATTGTATACAACCAGACAAAGCAGAAGCTGTACCAGAAAATACTTCTGAGGAAATTGGGTGCCCAAATAATATCTGTTTCTTTGAAAGTTTTTTTCACAATGATTCAGATAGGATAAAAACGCAATTTTGCTCTCCCTGAAGTCTGAAAATGTTGCAAAAGACTTGTCATTAACTACATTCTAGTCTCTGCTCTGAAAGTTACTCAAATTGATCTTAGAGCTTTCTCAGGACAGCAGGGTCTGCAATTTTTGCAAGCAATATTTTCAGTCACAAGGCCATTTGAGTTTTTTCTTACAGCAGTAAGTATATTGAATACCCTTCCATGAATTTATTTTTATTCTAGAAAGAGAACTCAGGTACTCACTGTTTTGCATAATTTCACACACCTCTCTGCAGCTTGCCAGAGGTAAAAACACAGCCCACAAATATTTAGAAATTTTTTAAACAGTACAATAATATCATGGGGTAGGTTTTTTTTTCCTTTCCCCTAAGTGCTCTTGAGGCCTTCACTTTTATTTCTTTTTCAAAACACACATATATATATGTAGGCTGGGTTTTTTAATGTATTTTATTTATTAGGATTCTGAGTCACTAATATTTTGCTCTACCTTTTTATCCTCACAGTTAATTATTTCTGTGTATCCTACGGGTGGTCTGCAGCTTGTATTCTCCGAAGGAAATACCCTTTCAGTGGGCCCATTTGTCTTAGTTGCACACTACATGAACAGTACAAAATCTGGTAACATTTATCATAAACTACCATATCTGGAGAAAATGGTATTAACATGTGCTCAACACTCAGCAGTTGAATAGGCATTTTAAATGCTGTTCTAAAATATTTTGCTCTGATGACAAACTGAAAGCCACCAATATGAAAAAAATCACTTGCCATTTAATAGCAATAGTAGCAGCACTGGTATCATTAACAAAGTATTGTCTATACTGCACAGAAATTGTGCAAATTTAGAGACAATACGAGAGGGTGAGCACATGCACTTTCTTCAGGCTGTCCTTCAGCACCGGTTTTTAAGAAAGAGATCTGTCCCTCTTTTGTCTGGAAGAAAACCTTTTCTTGTAACTCTGAGCACAGAAATTATTTAGGTTACAAATTCTTATTTGATAAATCCCTTACTGCAGGGCAGAAATAACAGAGAGTAGGCAAAATGCTTTCTGCCAAGTGCACTATGTCAGCTGATCTAAGTGCAGAGTAGCTGAGGTTCTGGGCATCCTCCTCTCACTTGAGCTCAGAGAGGCTGGCATGTGGATGAGCAGGCTCATGTGGATGCTTCCCTAAAGACATCACAGAATTTATGTGGCTTATGGTAAAGGGAACTAGAAACTGGCTACTGGATCATTCTGTTGGAGTAGAAAGCAATTTTAAGTACAGAAACTGATGGTGTTGTTTCTGTTTAGTCCTCTATTACCACTGTTGGTTATCCTTTTTATTTCTTTGATACGTAAGAGCCCAAGCCAAAAAACAGGACTTGCAGAGCTCAGACAGATTGAAAAGATATCTTTTTTCCAAGTAAATGTGAAGTCAAACATTCAAGATACATTTTTATGAACTGGGAATTACATAGTTGGAAAGCAGTGTCTCCAGGAGAGACTTGGGAACTACAAATATTCAGCTGAATATGAAACAGACAGGGTGCAAAGAAAAGAAAACTGCTCAACAGAAACAGAAAAACAGTTTTATCGTTGTGTACAGAATTAAAATGGATGCAATAAAGGGCAGAATGTTTTGAGAACAGGAACAATTTGAACTCTGAAAAATCTGCCACATGGCAAGAAATATAAGAAGACTGTTCTACTTCATTCTTTTCAAAAGAAGGTGAAGAGGTGATCTGAAGCAAGTGTAAACCCCTGTATAGAAGGTGGAGGGTTTTTCACATTAGAAAACAGGAATCTAGACTAACTAATGGTCAGAAGAATATTTTAGACCAGAAGTACAGCATATACTGAAAGCTATCAATTAGGAAAAAAAAATATTTAGCAGTATGATGGAAACTCAGGTTGAAGCTTTTAGAAAGGCATGTTTTGACTTAAGCAAAATTTAAAAACTATTGAAGAGATGTGACACAGATCACACCTAGCTTAACAAGAATGAATTTATCTAATGTGATTTTTATCAGAAGTTTCAGTCTGCAGAATATCTGTATTGATCTTTTAAATGCTGAGATATAGTTTCTGAATTTCCACATGGTTCTTTGTTTTCTTATGGCTGAAATGGAAATGTTTTTCTTCAATTAGCCATTCTATCCATTATACTGACATTTCTAAAGACATCTCTTGACTTGGAGACAATTAATACATTTCCTATATCTTATTTACAAGATTTTTCTGTTTAAAAATCCATCCTTTCCATAAGCTGCAAAGGACTCTTTCAGAAATGCACAAATTGCTAAACAGTAAGATTTTACAAAAGACTTCAAACTCCTCTTTAGCTCTGATACATGGGCTTTTGCATCTAGGATTTGGGCCACCCTGATACTTTCGAAACAGTAGTGGCAAAAAACATTTTTCTAATGACTCCCCATGGGGCAGATGACTTGATACTCAGTGAAAATCTCATCTTGAATGTCCTTATTGTCCTGATTATCTTAGTATTGAAAGCATGGGTACCAGGCACTGGGCAGCCATGTCAGAGTAACAGAATAATCAGATTTTGCTTGCTGAAATGAAGTTAGGCTCTCCATAAACTCTAAATGACTAAACTCTTGCTTCAAAAACCTCTTGATGCTGATAATCTTGCCAAACATTGCTAATTTTTCCTTTATGGAGAATTCTACACAGAAATGGTCAGGAAGCAGCTTAACTGCATTTGGAACATGTAAAATAAAGCAATGTGAATCCGATTGTTTTAAGGGTGGTGTAGCACACCTGGGGCTCTAAACACTGACATTTTTTTTTTTGCAAGGAATGCACACAAGGGCTCTTTGCCAATGCTTCAGTGCCCCAAAGAGGCTGTGCTGCCAGTTCCCTTGCTGAAGGGACTTCATCCATCACAACACATACTGAAGAGTGGAGCTGAGTACACCCATTTTCCTTCTGAAGCCATTTGCCCAAAGTATGTTTGGGAGGGGTTAGTCTTGTCTCCTTTTCTGCTATAGGTGAACACAAACCTAGTATCACAGGACATTTTTCTAATTACTCAAACAAGGAGGTTTAGCGTTTGAGAAGAGGCAGTTTGTTAAAGAAAGGGTAATGAGGCCATTTAAGGAACCATATATATTATTTACAGAGTAAGCAAATAAAGTAGAGAAATCACTATGACCAAGAAAAATAGTAAGCATGTAGCTGATTTCCAATCTATAATATCAGACGAAACATGAAAGTGCAACCCTTAATTATAAGCAAATATTAGCACAGACTCATGGGATCTCATCATAACATCTCAAGGTCTACATTCATGAAAATTTAAGCAATGTTTAAAATCATGTTAATTTGTTCTTTGTTTGTTTCTTTTCCTGCCAGTCTAATTTATTCCAAAAGACTTTGGTTCTCAAGCCTGGATATATTGATCATGCCTATGTAAAGCATTGTTATAGCCTGGGGAGAAGACTTTTGTGGAAAAACTTGTCTTTGTTCTCCTTTGATAATTTATATGTATTTTGATGTTTTCAAGTTTCCAGTTTTGAATCATTTTTCAAGGCAGCAAGTTAACTTCACTTTTCCTCTTGAAGTCTTAGGCAAATGCAGAAATGACCTCACAGACAATGATAATATACATCCTCCTCCTGGACTGGATGCTAGTGGATAATTATGTGCAGCATGTTGACTTCAAGGAACAGCTATCTTTTCCTGTGTGCTATGCAAGTCTGTTCAAGGAGATGGCTCAAGGGGCTAATGATTCTGGTCCCACTCATATCAGTGTTAAATGGGACTGACTAAACATCACTTAGGCAGAAAAAACTGCTGCAAATTAACTGATTCATGATTTCATTATTTCAGCTTTATTTTTAAAAAGACTGATTTACAAAGGGCACACAAAGCTATTTGGCTATGACTGTTCATACAAATGTATTTTCCTTCATTTTCCATTGCCATGATTCTCCACCATTTGCACAAATTTGTATCATACCTTAAGTGCAAAGGAAGAGTGAAGTGCAAAATATGAGTAAAATGAAGAATGTGCCGGGGAAGCAGAGTGAATACTCAAGCAGTTAGTCCCCACTGAGCTCCTGCTGCGTCTGCCTGCCATACTCAATCCCGTTAGTGCAGAACTATCCTGCATATCCCTGTACTAAGCTACAGGCAGTGTGGCTTTAGTATGAGCACACATTAAGAGATACCTGGCCCACATCACAGGGTACTTGTACATTGCCTGTTAATGCTTCCAACTATGAAAGTACCAGAAACAAGGACAGGATAACGGGTCTAATAGGCTTCACTAAACACATACTGTAATCTGTAGCTTCATTTGGAAATAATGAAGTTATTGTGTCTATGCAACATACTATAAATTCAATTATATTATGGTAGTTCTGCAAAAATGCTGGAGAGGCTGATAGAAAATAAACACAGTGTCACTCTAAGGTTTTAATCTCAGTACAGGCAAAACTACACCAAGAGACAACACCACAGGGTAGGAGAGAATAAAGAGGAGGACTCCATGGTGACTTGAGTAATAAGGTATGTCTTCATTATGCTCTTATCCTTTCTGAGATTAGTAAGAGGGAAAAGAGAAAACTACAGGAAAGAGGAAAAAGACAAAAAAATAAACAATTAAGTAAGGTGCTGACAAACTAAGGAAAAGAAGACAAGGGAATAAAAACCATCAATGTGAAACAGCAGAACCTATGTTTTGGCATCAGATGATTAAATTAATCTAGTAACATCAGGAGCCTGGAGGCATATTGACATAATACTATTAACAATTGTAATTCTCTCCAGAATATTTTGTGCTTACCTACCAATAGCTTCAGATGTCCACAAATGTTCAGTAAGGCTATCTATTCTGTTGATATAATGAGATCTAGTATGATGGGAACCATTCCTGCCACCAAATTCCCTTGGTCCCTTCCTGTACATAAGAGTGTTCAGGAATATTTATAGGAGCTGGCACTCTTCATGCTGCTAGTGACAAGCAAGCATGGAAAGAATAATAAATCAGATGTGCTTTGAGGAGTTACAAGACCTCAGCTCTTGCTAACTCACAAAGTATCTTACTGAATCTTCATGTAAGTGTTGCTAATGGAAAGAATGCTAACTACTTAAAAAAACCCCACCTATTTATGCTTAGAAAGAATGATTAATCCTTAGCAACTCCAGTGTACTTAAAGTTCTTACCTGGGTTCATTATTTATGAATAATATACTAGATTTAATAATTTTCAGTGTCAAGTGCTTTGTAGTCTATAGCTCAATGTAGTTACCTGATTCACTGAAAACAGAATCTGAAGGAGTAAAAAGTCCTACAGAAAGATATAAAATAAAACAAAACCAAGCTTCGCTATCACCTCAGATCCCCCACACAATTGTGGTGAACTAGAATTCTGTTTATTCAGATGGAGTGTGCTCATAGTGCCAAGAGCCATAGACTGCTAGGGAAATTAGTGTAGCTTCTTTGATGTCATGTGCATCCCAGAATCTGTAACACACTGCTGAAACTGTGAGCATATCCTTTTGTTTATAACCCTAAACAGAACCATTTGAATACACACACTGAAAGAACTTGTAACAGAAGCAATGCATTTTCTTCCACTAAATGATTCATTACATACGGCTTCATTTTGGATACTGCAGTTATGTGCAAAGCCATATGCTTTAGATTATAAAGCACACTAAGCAAATCGTAAGTTTTTCAAGATGGTATATAAAGGCTGTTTTTGCATCTGTTTGTTGCCAATGACTCAGATGACACTGTAATTAGAACAACAAATATTTTATGTGAAATCAATCATTTAGCTGTCTCTGAACCCTGAGACAATGGCATTTAGATACACTTTGTTGGGAAACAAGATCCATAAATAGTTAGAATCTTGGCTTTTGCTGTTTTTTTCTTTCCAACACAGTTCTGATCTTTCAGTATTTGTCAGTTCTTTCAGTTTCTATTGTGAGCAATTTGACTGTAGAGGAAAAAGGCAGAGATTAAACAAAGCATACAAAAGAACCAAAATATCAGTGACTAATGGATAAGATTCAAACCTGTCAGCAAAAAGCATGCTTCTACAGGTATGGTCCTGAAGCTGTCTTCCTGTATGTTGAATATGCAGAAGCCCTTATAAGCCCTGAACATAATAACATCTAATAGCGGGTTCCAGAGGTGTGGCAATTAGTCAAAGTCCAAGAGGTTTATACAAATTGAACTGTAATTCCAGGGAAAAATAATTCATGCCAAACCATCTGAATAACAGAAACTACTTCCAGACAATGCAGAAAACTTAACAGATTATTATTTTTCTTTCCGTCCTCAAACTTGACCCAAGGTGGTTGTGGAAGTTTTTAGTTAATTCATAAAATTATAGAATGGCCTGGGTTGGAAGGAACATTAAAGATCATCTAGTTTTAATCTCCCCTGACATGGGCAGGGACATCTTCCACCACACCAGGTTGCTCAGAGCTCCATCCAGCCTCGTTTTGAACCCTTCCACAGATGGGGCATCTTCAAGTTCCCTGGGCAACCTATTCCAGTGCCTCATCAGCCTCAGAATAAAGAATTTCTTCCTAATATCTAATTTAAACCTATTCTCTTTCAGTTTGAAGCCATTCCCTTTGTCCTGACACTATATTTTCTTGTCCAAAGTTCCTCTCCGTCCTTCTTGTGAGCCCCATTTTCAGGCACTGAAGACTGCAATTAGGTCATTCCAAAGCCATCTTTTCTTCAGGCTGAACAATCCCAATTGTCTCATCCTTTCTTCATTGGTGTGGTGCTCCATCCCTAGAGTCAACCTGGTGGCCCTTCTCTGAACTTGGACCAACATATTGTTGCCTTTCATGTGCTCAGAAACCCAGAGCTGGATGCAACACCCCAGGTGGGGTCTCACAAGAGCAGAGTAGAGGCACAGAATCACCTCCCATGGTCATGCTGCTGAGGATGCATCCCACAATACAGCTGGCTTGTGATCTTTTCAGGAGACAGCAACTGATAAAAACCAGGTCATTCCAGGTATGCTGGAATCACATATCACATCCTATTTCCTAGCTCTAGAAGACCTGGTTAATACAATAGCCACCAGGTGATAAAAATCTCGCATTATCATGATGTCTCTCTCATTGTTTGAGCAATGCCATATGATCAATACAAGTTAATGAAGAACTTCATAGCAGAAAATCCTACTGAGAGCAATTTAATATGAAGAGATCACTTCCAGATCATGACATCCCTGAGCCACAAATCATGTTTGGCTGGAGAGTGTTCTGGGCAAATATCTCTGCTTGCCCTACTTTTGCCCTATACACTAGGATTTTCCTCTTGGTTACTGTGAGAAAGAGAAAATTAGGATAAATAGTTTTGGATGGGACTGGAAATGTCTTTTTTATGTGTGAGTGGGTTTTTCTGCTTGTTGATTTTTTAATTATTTTTTTTTTTGTGTGCGTGTAAAGTTGATAATATTCAAATGACCAGGAAAGAGAGCAATATTTATTTAAAATTAATAAATTCAAGCAGAAAAGATCCCTAAGAGGCACCTGAAATGGAGGCTGATGTAACTTTTCACAAGGCAAATATCAGAATCTTCACTGTAAAGATATTTCAAGATCAGCTTTAACTGTTTATGGCAGGAAGGTTGTATTACACTTCATCTTTGCTAGCAGTGCACCAGATCAGCCTGAGCTTCTGAAGGGCCAAAGCTGAAATTCTGTGCAAAGATGAAGACAAAGAAAAGCTAGTAATTCTTCAGTTTTCTGCAAATGCCCCATTTTCCCTTCTCCGTGAGTTTTTATCCAAGGTGGTAATCCTAAAGTAGAAACACCAACCCTAGGGACACCTACACAAGCATCATGCACTCAGAGGTTTGCCATAATGTAAGTTTGTCTCTTCAGCATTATGCCATGGTTAGGACTTAGAGTGTAGATGCAGTTTATTTATTTAGTGAAGTTAAAGAAAACAGGATTAGAAAGAATCTCAAGTGAATATTTTGTCCTTCCCTGTCTTCCAAAGTAAAACCATGTACCATGTTGGAGGTATGATTAATTTTCAAAATTGTTCAGAAAAAAAAACTATCAAAAAAATTCTCACAAACACAGCATCAACAATGGAGCAACTCATGATACTTCTGCACAATAAGATGATAGCTATTTCTTCAAAGAAGAATTAGGATGATGATTTAGTCAGTATGATTAAATAAATAGCTTTGGCAACTTTGAAGTACAAGTCCTAAATAACATGACAGTATCATCAATTTTAGAGATAGTCTCCAAAACACATTTGGAGCGACTAATACACAAGTTTTCAAACTGGAGATTGTGGATCTTAAAGAGCTGCATCTCATGTGCTAATATGCTTCAGAAAAACTCACTGGACACTTGGCACTGGTTCATTTTGTGGATTCTAGCTAAGAAAAGCAAAGCATGTGGGGAAAACGATGAAACAAACATGAAAAGTAAACAGTGAGATTAACTTTCAAAAATAGTCAAAACATTCAGTGCATTAAAGAAGAGTAACAAATCACAAATACCTTACTAATACTACTTCTCTACAGAGCCAACTACTGAATTTGCCAAAAATGCATTGTACAGTTGTGGGAAGTTAGTCTGTGTGATTAAAAGTAGGGCAAGAGGCAGTCTGTAAGTTCACACTCTATTAAGATGCGGTTCATAATGGTCTGTGTTTCAGAGTTGCTGTTGTAGCATATAGCCTGGATACATTTAAAGGTAATCCCTCACCTTCTTCCAAACTGTAATAATAGCATTTTTATCCCATGCCCTCAGAGATTAAGCCACTTGATTGACTTTGAATTCTGGACACACAGGAAATTTGTATTAATTTAGCATAATGATGAGGCGCAATAAAGGCTCTGTGGAACCACAACAGCATGGTCTCTAAGGTTTTGTTCGTTACAGAAACACAATTTGCATATCTAAAGGCTTGAAACCATGGGTCCATATTGATACAACTAGTATCTCAAATTTGAGTGTAGCAGATTCAGCATATATTTCAAAGAATAAATGGTAGAAGCCCAAGATAAAACTCTCAGTAGATTTCTTCATTAAGAAAGAAGGTCTTTTTCTGAATTCAAGGTAGCTGGCAGCAATAACTTTTAAAGGAGGCATGAAAACTAGCTTGACTGAAGCTTGTAAAAATACCACTAGTTAGATATTTACTTTCTGGTGTACTACAGTACTTTTGTCTGACATTTGTAAATGTTGTAAGTAAAGGAGGTATCTTGGCTAGATAAAGGAAACTAATGCTGCTGATCTAAGTTCTACAGCAATCCAGTTTTTTAAGGGGTTGTTAATTGCTACTGGGACCCTCAATTAGTAATAGTTCAGAAGTGATCTACAGCTCAAACTCAGGCCACTGAAACTGAAGAAGCATAACCAAACTATCCAGTCAATGACAGATTTTGAAAAACAAGCAGAAGTAGAAAAAACCTTCAGGCTTAAAAGATGTCTGTTAACCTGTGAAAGAGCACCTACGTTTGTTTTTCATACTACAACATCCAAATCACAACCTTTTATTGACAACTCACACTATGGATCTAGTGGGAGAATGCTAGACATATATACAAATAAGGGCTCATCATTTTCAGTGGTACAGTTTCTTATCTTTCATCCTGAAGTAGTAGATGGAAGTGTCCAGTAACACCAAAGTAAATTTAGAAAATGTAGAAGAGATCTTTAAAGAAAAGTGAGGGAGGTCTGCAAAGAATTACAATGCTGGGATCTCAGTAATAATATAGCAAACTTAAGCTATGTGTTTCATCCTACTTAACAACACCACCTGTAGTAAGAGTTTGGGGAGTGCAAATATGTATAATGAATATGTATAATTTTCATCCATTTAGATGAAATCTTCATAAATCCCCACAGGAAATTTAGCTTTCCTAAATGCTTCTAAAGAAAATTTTGATGAAGATTTCAGCTCATGGAGGAACAGGAAGATGTACACATTTGTGCAGATATACAAATAAAGTAAGTTGACCTTCTCGTATATAGTGACTTGTTTATGTGACAGTATGTGTTTTGTTCTAAAATCACTGTTCTTGACAGGTACAGCTTGCATTAATATATCAGTTCACTGTATTATATTCCCCTCTGAACACAATCTTTGTACTTGAGTGTACTTTTTTAAAGTGGTAGATGCTATGAAATTAGTTAGATTCTTTACTTTTCTCATAAAAACATGACTAATTCAAGGGACTTTATTGACATTTTGTTCCTCAGATCTTGATGAACTCTTCTTTAGCAAAATGAGCATGGATTTCAGGGTTCAAACTGAGGCACTGGAAAGACTGGTATTTAAAACATTACACCTTACCTGTTCTGGAAAATCAGGCTCCTCCATAGCGTGTAACTGCAGGTACACAGAATTTCTTGTCACTCCAGAAAATACAGGTTAAGTGCTTCCTGGAATTTTTTGTGGAGTTGATTTGGATATGTTTTCCACCTCCTAATTACTACAGATACTTAATCATTTTAACCCCCTTCTTACAAGTCTATACTAGATTCTTGGTTGCTATTGAATAGTGTATCTCTATGGAGTAGCTTGTGATTTAACATCAAAATCTGTTTGTGTCCCGATTCTGTACTTGGGTCTGTGGGTATTGCAGAGTATGCAAAGTTTGTGAATTATCACTTTATTAATTACTGTGCACTAATTCCTTGTGTGAATGACCTACAAAGGACCCACAGAATTACAACATGAACAGACTGGTACATTGCAAGTGTACCTATTGCCACAGAATGCCACTTCTGATTTCTCTCTTTTGGATAGCCAGGAAGTATGGCCATATTAACATAACTCTCTTCCATAACACATCCTACTTCTCAGTAGGACTAATTAGCTTAGGCACGGCACTGCACTCATCCAGCTATACTGCCTCCGGGGTCTGATTCACATCTAGCTTGAGCAGCTTTGCAAAGCACTGGCATTCATTGAGTTGCTATATCATAAATTTGTATTACAGCTTACTCTATACTAACTTTCCCATGGAGACAAAACCTAAAAATCAGCTTTACTGCTGTGAACACAGTCATCAAAGTCTCCTACTGAACTAATGCCATAATAATAACGAAAATATCCTGGCCCCAGTAGGAAGGTTCATATCCTGAAAGCACTAACATGGGGACACATTTTCACTATTAGAACTAGTTCCTCTGAAGCCAGCCCCAACACTAAGACTATGAATACAAGGGAAAAATTGGGAAGTATCAGAAAAACACCTTGATATTAGCATGGCTTAGAGAAATAAGAGTAAAATAAAAATGTGCAACAGAATTTTAACTCCAGTCTTTAGAATGGACTATCTTAATTATTCCCATTATTGAAGGGCACTGTGAAGTAAAAGGCTATGGACAGAGAGAAATATACATTTCTCTTCCCTCACAGAAGATACAGTAAGTTTTTAAAGTTCATCACTCAGTCTATTTACACAATACTCAAACTAACTCATGAAGCAATTGTAAGTCAGAGATGATTGAGAGCCATATTCTTCCTACCAACACACAATAATATGTAAGAATACTTCAGGCTAAACTTTGATGAGAAAATTCTTATGCTAGGTTCTTCAATAAAACAAATATAAGAATAACTTGTGATTTCATGGAGAGTATGAATCAATGTGTAGTGTCTTGTCAGTGTCTAAATTAAATGAATATGAGACTGTTGGGTGGACAAAAGCAAATTGAAGATAATCAGCAAAATTTATGTTTTCAAATAATGTAGAAACCACATAAATTACTTCAAAGAGACCCATAAAACTATGAGTTTTGAAAAACATTTAAGTTACAATGTAGAAAAAAGGAAAGAAACATGACTTGTGGACCCTAAGTTATAGTTCATTGTTTGCTTTCACAATGGAGAGCAGCAGAAAATTATCTCCCTCTTGTCACACATTTCATTTTTGATTAGGTAATTTTGCATTATTAGTATCTTCAAAATGTAGACACAAAAATAAGAGGTGCCAAAGATATTTTTTCTTCTCTGAAGATGGAAATTACTAGAATAAAACTATCTATAGCACTACATACAGGAAAACCAGATTTTCAGTTTTTACTACAAAAACTCATTCATGTCAGCAGTCTACATGAAGGCAATGTGTTATCCCACTGCATAATGATGGATCCCGTAAGGGCTTATGAGATAGCACCAATATTCCTTAAAATTTGTTATTTTTTGTGATTTATCCCTTTTTCTTACTCTCAACCAATAACACATTTTGTCCAAAACCAGTTACTGTTCTTTCACCTTTTTGTTAGCATTGCTCACAATATTATTTATACAGAACCATAAATCCTTATTCTTATTATTAAAATATATAGGAGAGGTTAACTACACTTATCATACTTTATCATACTTTTTTGCATTCTGCAATTCAATCTCTGCTACTAGGACTTGATCTGGAAAGTTTGTACAGAGGTACAAAGTGTATTAGGTTTTGGCATATGAAGTCTTAGCTTTACATGCTTTGTGTATTTATTTTTCAGATAAAAAGGACTCCACTTACTAGGTCTCAACATAAACCCTTGCAGAGTAGGATGTGGGCAGACTGGCTACACAGCTGCTGTGTGGCCTGTGAGGAAGAGGTGCCTGTATCATCTGACAGTGCCAGCAAAGGGACAATGTCTTTATTACACTCATCTCTCTTCCTCTTTCCTCCATGGCTGCAGACAGCTAGGACTAGGATAACTGTTTGAACACACACAGAATGTGAGGGATTAATTTCCCAATTATCTCTGCTTAAGTATTAAATTCAGATGTCTAATGATGACATTACAAACATTATCATTACTTATTATTATTATTACACTGCAGCTCAATGCACAAAGAGGAAGAGAGAGTAATTCCTACTATGAAGAGCTCCATCATATATTGCTCTTTGGCAAGAAACAGAAGTATCTTGTGCCACTGTTCAAGAAAGACTTGAGTGCCCAAACACTAACTGGGAACCTGGGTTCACCAAAAGAAGGCTGAGCTCATCAGAGGTTCAGTGAAACTCCAAGATAAGAGAGGGTCCAAGGGAACCATGGAGCTAAGAGAGCACAGCTGATTACCTTTTGTAGTTTTATTTCTGAATGAAAATAGTCAGAAGCAAGTGTTTCGTGTCCTATCATGTATCACACCACTAAAGAGGTGTATACATGATAGGACATGTTTGTCTTTCATGTAGAAACAAAAGAACAAAACCAAAAATCCTGCCTGCAACTGTGTTTTTCTTATAATTTTAAAGAATTTGTGCCAAACCTGTGAATAAGAAGAACTGCTGCTGCCAGAGTGTAACCACAATACCACCCAAATATATTTCTAACATCTAATAGAAATAAAACTGAAAATTTAACTTACAATATCAGAAAAATGTGCTTATTATCCATACTCAATGAGGGAAAAAAGTCGATGATGTCACAAAAAACTGACTGTTTTTGATTCTGCTTTTGTTTTGTTTTTTTTTTAAGTAGTATCAAAGGATAGCATTTGAAGATGAGAAACTACTGAAGTAGCACACAAAGTCAATAAAATGATCTCACTACACTTGCTGATGCGTATAAGGGGTTTTATCTTTAAAAATAGCTTAGTATTTAGTTGTGTAATTTCCAAATGGCATTTAATGGATGAAAATACCTAAAGATTTCCGAAAGGTGTTCTGACTTTTTGGCCATTACCATTCTGCAGCAGAATAATTTAAATCTTTTAGTTCTGGGTACTCAAGATCACAGTCCTCCTTCTAAAGGGGAGGAACATCCACCTATGTGGAAGGGAAGCATCCCAATAAAAATCCTAAAACACAGCCATTGATGGGCCCTATTCAGGAAGTGCCACGACCAGACAACTGTAGAGTGCCTAACCTGAGCTAGAAGTTAATGAGGCTTCTTTTTTATTGATTTGTTCCCTCACTAATACTGGAATTTTAGGGCAACAGAAACTTTTTTTTGTGAATTCAGGTCATATTAGCTAACAGTTTCAGCTGAAATAACATGAAAAAACTTCAGAGATGTTGAAAGAATTCATTCTGGCATCTCAAAAAACAAAACATTCTGATTTTGTCACAAGGGGACTCCTTTCCCAAAACAGAGGAGGTAGTGCTGCCACCCCTGATATCCAAAAATGCAGTGATTAGGCCATGTTCTTAGATTGTGAAAGATGTAGCTTCAAGCACCTCCTTTAAGTGATTTGGTACAGGGACCTGAACCCAAACATCATACTTCTCAGGAGAGTAGCCTAACTGCTGGGTTAGAAAATATTCTTAGGTACGTTTCTCTCAGCCTCATTTGTTGAAAGTGTTCCACTTTACATAAAGTAGTTAAATATTCATTCAAACAGAGATAGAAAGCCAGGTGCTTGCCCCCTTTTTCTCTGATTGCTCAAATTACCAGGATCTCAAGTCATTCACATGCTCTCTGTTTCTGTGGCCTACTTACTATTTAATGTACATTCCACTAATGGGAGAAAAGGGAGAAGGAGAAAATGTTTTCTTCTCTGAACTTCTGTATTGACCTTGCACATAGCCCAGACCAGTGAAAATATGGGTTGGTGAAAGTTTTCAGCCTTACCTTTGGAAGGACAATAGTATGGAAGGTAAGAAATGATCACTTTCTAACACACGGAGTAGATAAAAATGAAGTAGTTTAATGACAAGAAATAGTATTACTTAAAGGAGAAAGAAGTTTGACATCTGCATCTATTTGTATCCAATGTTTATCCCTATTGGCATAATTAATAAAAGCTATGCATAAATCACACTAAGTTCATTAAATCAACTGGCTCAGGCTGCTGACTAATTGGTAAATACACACTTGATAAAAATGTAAAATGTATGCCAGCTCCACATTGTAAAGCTGTTTTCTAGTTAAGAAGTCTCTGCTTCCCTGTGGCTTTTCCAACAGAGCTTGATTTTCACAGTTATTGATCTTAGGGAAACAATAATGCCCAAAACAGTTCCAAAAGGCCTTAGAATAGGAAAACAAAAAGCAACTCTATCAAGCTTACAGAGACCAAGAAGTTTACTATCCCATGCCTAGGGCAATTTTCTAACACACCCATGAATCAAAGATCTGCTGATGCCTGCTCTGTTCAATTCAACAGACTATTTTAGGCACTTCAACTCTTTTATGAATGTGGACTTTAGCACTTGCTTCTGCAATGTTGAAGTAGTTCAACATGAAGCTATCACTGTCTAGCAAAACTTTGAATCTTTAAAATCTATCAATTCTGATAAATTAAAGATCTGGGAACTATGCAGGTCTATGCAGACAGGCAACCAGAATTAGACACAAACAAAAACTAATTGCAAAAAACATGACAAGTATGAGAGTGGGTGAGGCTAGAGAAGGTCAAAGAAGACCATCTCCACTCATTTGGACAGGATGAAGAATTTGTGCTCCTCAAAACATTCTCCTTTTCAGAAGAGGCCAGCACCCAGCCAGCCACAGATTTTTATACGTAGGGAGCTCATCAAAAGGTTTCAATACTTACAGTACCTGTGCAAAAATCGATGGAAAGCCTTAAATGAAGGGTCTTTTGCTATCATCACCAAAGACTCTGTGGACAGCCTTCCTGATATCAAACAAACCCAGATGTAGAGAGGCCTTGGGAATTAGCCCAGTGCTTTGTCTGGGTCTGACCTCAAGTTTTCTGTATTTACATTTTTTCCAAAACATGATTTAGAACAGATGTCACTGGACACCAGAGCTCTTCTCCAAGGCTGGAGTAGAAAATCACAGGAAAAGGGGGAGATACAGACTAGCTCAATTTACATTACATGAGAATATTGATCCGCATGGCAACGAGAGGGCAGAATCCACACATCTTCAATTTTAGTTTAATTAGACACACAACCAAACTACAGTGCTGGTTTCCCTCATTAAGGGTCAAGAAAAAGGGTTGGTTTGATTTTGAACAGCCTTATAAACAAGTGGAATATTTTGATTTAGGACCATCTCTGCTTGTATTCTCTATTTCTGCCATTGACTTTGGCAGTGCCTGAACAACATATTAAAAGCACTTGCCTCAAACCACACTTATGGTGTTCATGCTTGAAACAAAGGATGAAATAACGTTGAAAAACAGTATTATGAAACTGATACAGATTTAATAGTGGCTAAATAAAAGAAATGGGAATATGAAACCCTCTTCTTCTCTAGACAATGTGTGGTGAAATAATCTGTTTGCAATGGAGGGAAAAAGCTCAAAAAGAAACATTTGGAAACAATACAATGACATATGATCCCATATGTTGAATCTATAATGCTTCCTAATTCCTTCAGGGTAAAATTCACCCTTATGCTGAACAAATTCCAAGTAACTGAGATTTGCCTGAGAGGACTGTAGGAAGGCTTAGAATCTTCCCTCCATACACAGACAAGAGAAGACTATGAGGCAGCTTCACTGCAGTTGCCTTTTTACCCATGACTTGAAGCAGCACCAATAATGTTTTTTGATCCTTTTCTGGGTAGTCATAATTGCTCATCCATAGGCTCATGCTCATCTCTTCTCCTTGGTTGAGTCTACTCAGGGCATGCTTTCCCTGTAGGGTGCTCCATGGTAAAGAAGGCATGTGCTCAGCGTTCTGAATCACACTAAGACACTATAGCTAGAGTTGCTTTAAAGTTTTATATATAGCAAGCTGCATGTTGGTGCTGATAAGGCAACCTCAGGGCAATTATGCTCTGAGCAGTTTTTGGTAATGTCTTTACAGCCATCAGGTTTTGAGATACAGGATTTCCACTCATAATTCCTGGTCCTACACTGTTCCATTCCCTGGATGAGGGAGTGAAAGAGGAAAAAGCCTGCAAAATATGGCAACAGGTTTTATCCTCTTAGCAAACAGATTTTGTAAGTGTGCTGAGCACAACTGGTTAAACATCTATCCAGCAATAAAAACATCTCATATCCAAATGCTCTGAATTAAATTGTGATATAATAATTATTATTTGAATTTTGTCATATGTTGGATGTCTGCATTACTCAGGATTGAGTACGTAACTGCCTGGGTGAACAAATTACTGGAGCTAGTTAAGCAGTCACAGTTCTGCTGACTCCTCATGGCTCTGGAAAGCCAGGCTACCTAAAGCTAAGGTACCCCCTTGCAGTTTTCATTGCTGACCCATAGGGGTGTAATTTCTCACTGCAATACCTCTGATTACAAATTATAGGAAAACTTTTCTCATAACCCTCATTCTTATACTTCTTGTTGATGGGTTGTTCCAAACTTCAGATGCTTCAGAGATGGAATATATTGCTATTTGCCTGGTCATTAAAGTGAAGCTCAGTGCCCATTTTAAAGGTTATTTAAGCTGTTTATTAATTTGCTTCATTTTTACCATCTCTAGTCTGCTTCAGATACTAGTAACAAGCTGTATTCATTGACCTGTTTTATGTGTATACAAATAGTTTTGAAATTATATGTTATTAAATGTTATGCATTAGTATTCTTGTTCATACTCCTTTAAAATTTTTGTGAAATACCATGCCATCCCCAGCCTGTTAGGAAAAGACGTATTTGCATTTTGTTTTTGTTTTACCCAATTCTGGTGATAGCAACAGGAATTATCTGTGAACACAGGAGGGAATAACACTAAAGCAACTGGCATTTCCACTGAAAAATGACCTATGAAATGATGCCTAGATTTTTTAGTTCAGCTGAGGTCCATCAACAGAGAGGGGTATTCAAAAGGTATATTCATGACTGGTATCAGAGAAAGATAAAAAATTTTAACAGATATGAAATGAGATCAATAAAGTCACTTAAAAAAACTTCATTTAGCAGAAATCCTGCTGTGAAATGGGAATAAAGGCAGAAAAGCCTTTGTCCCTGATTTGGTTGGTTGAGGGAACTAGGCAATATGCTGAAATAAAATCAGAATTTTTCATTTAATTTTCCTTTAACTATGATTAAATAAAGCACAGGCTTATTATTTCCTGTATTCCTCAATGATACCTTTGTTCTTCACTTCCTAAGTCAAAGCTTGCACGAACAGAAGTTTCTAGGGAATCATAGCATGGTTGGAGTTGGAAGTGACCTTGAAGATTGAGTTCCAACCCCTCTGCCATGGGCAGGGACACCTTCCGCAACACCAGGCTGCCCAAAGCCCCATCCAACCTGGCCTTTGATCACTTCCAGGGATGGGGCATCCACAGCTTCTCTGGGCATGCTGACATTCTTAAGCATTACATCCTCCATGGACAAATAAACCTAAACAAACACAGAGGCATCTTGCAGTGCCTAGGCACAAGATGAGGAGGCTGAAGAAATTGCAGGCTGCTTTTCTGAGCTGCTCTGTAAATTTGCAGCATGTGACACCTAGGAAAGACATCTTCCAGCATCAGACAACAGTTACAACATCCTGTCCACGTAGCAGGATAGCACCTGAACTGCAGGAACGCTTCAATACTTCAACATTCAAAATCTCTTTTATGCTCAGAGATTTGTGAAAAGTGTCTCAGACTATGGTTTGCATACATTCACTTCTACAAATGATCAGTAATATTTATAGCACACACATAGCTACCAGTTAGTTGTCACAGTCTTCTGGAAGCCTTTTTTCTCAAAGGCAGAAAAATCCACATGTGTCTGTAGTGAGAACCCTGGTTTCAGGAAAGATGCAAAAATGGCTAATAAAATGATAGCGTGTCCTGCAAAAGATCTAGCTGAGTACAGGAAAAATGGCTGTGTCAAGTACAGTTTGAATGTTTTTGTTCTTGAGTACTATCCGAGTTGACTGAGATGCTGCTTTGCTACCTTAGCGACCCAGCTGCCCTGCTCAATAGTGCTGCCCCAATTTTTGACACTTATCTGCAGCAAATACTACAGTCTAGCATTTGGACCTGTAAATGTGAGGTGTTACGCAACTCAGTCTTAGAAAAAGACCTTCTACTACACAGAGGTCTTGGAGTTGTTGGGAGACTGACCTTGTCTTGCAATTAGATTGGAAACTACAGCCCTAAAGCAACACAGTTGCTTTAGGAAGTAGTGTGTGCTCTAGGATTAGCATCTTTTCAGTCCAGCTCTACTCATTTGGGTTCATCTCCAAGTAGAAGTCCACCAGAATATCTTCTTGTTTTCTTTGTGAAATACAGCTATCAAGCTATCATAAATACAGAGTGAGATATAATGAGGATGCAGGCTTCAGATTTCTGAGTCTCTTACTAAAAGAAGCAGAGATCTTTTAAAATCATAGGCAGGGATCAGGAAGTATTTTGCTTCTCCAGCTGGAGGACAGGGCTAAGAATTATCCAGACAAAAACTACAAAAGAGAAGGAAGGATGTAAAAAAAGCACTTAGGTTCAGAACCACTATAAACTCTGAGAATAAACTTCTGCCCAGTAAATTTCTAGAGGGCATCAAGCTAACCTTAATGCTAATCCAGGATGAGTTTTATTATCTGATAGATACAGAGGCAACAGTACATCCTAAATATACACACAGGTACTACACAGACTACAGGAATGAAAAAATCTTCTCTCTTCAGGAAATCATCCCGTCTTGAAGGGAAAAGATAATTATCTCTCTTCCAATCACCATCATTTGCTCTTCCCTAGCTCTCAAAAGAGCAATGAAAGCATGGCTACTAGAAACCATTTCAAAATCTAAACCAAGATGTGGCTGAGGAGGGAATGGTATGGGGAGGGAAGGATACACCTATCTGTTTATTTATTTCCAAAACTACTCATTGTGCCACTTGCTTAGTTCTCTTTGGTTCCTGTCTCTGCTTGTTGAAGTACTTACCAACAAGCTCTGTTTATTTGGTGTCTACAACACCTCTGTCAGAATGTGAATTAGCATCAGCAGTGTGTCAGCCTGTACCAGTGATGAATGATGCTGGTCAGTCTTCCCTTACTGTAATGTTTACATTACTTTTTTTTTAAATAATGTGAACTTGATCTGCATTAGCCCATCACCAATACTCAGAAAGTCATCTCCTTCTTTAATATTTGGAAATACTTAAAGAGTTTCAGGAAAATATTTTCATGGAATGTTTGATGCAAAAAATGCTCCAAGGCAGATAAATTTTTCTGGTTAACATTTCAAAATTGCTTCAAGACTGAATTAACCATGTGATGATATACTTCTATGTTTTAATTTTCCATCTGGAAAATGAAAATGTATTCAATATTTAAAAGGTCTTTTACAAAATACACAGAAACTATTAAAAACAGTACCTGGGCTGTTCTGCAGGAAAGTGAACAGAAAAAAGCCACACCTGGGATACAAAGCCCCGTAGCCACTCAGCAGTCCACGAAACAACTTCAGTGAGCTTAACCACATCCTTCCTTCCCAGGGAGACCCTGACTCAGAAGGCACAGAGCCAATGCACTCTTGCCAGATATTTAAAATGACAACTGAGAAAAAAAAACATTAACTCACCCAGGACAAAGCTCAGCTTCTTCTAGATGGACCCAGACTGGTACCTTTGTGAAATCATCCTTAGACTGACTGTAAAGAAGGGGCACAGTGTGCAATTACTGCATCTACCTAATATTTCCTGGAAAAGGACAAGAAACAGATGGGTCTACATCCCCACTTATCATCTGTTGGATTGGCTAAACTGGCTTTACATACATGCAGCTGGGAATGTTTTACAGCACTCTCCTTCACATCCTTTCTCTAGCTGACTGCCTTTTTCCTTCTACAACAAATTGCCTCTTGCATTAAGAGGGAAGTTCCAGGCAAACTTTGCTCCATACATGCATGGAACAACAGGTACATGCTTGATGTGTGGCAGTACCATTTTCTTTAGAATGGTGTAGCACTTTCAAAGTGGATGTAAGGTTACAGAAGAATCGTGATTTGTTGGTCGGCTGTCAAAACAACTTTGTCCTGACTACTCTGATCTGTCTGAAGGGAACACAGCAGCAACACTGGAAGTTTATACAATCTGCACAGTGTCTTACTGCCTTCTACAGTAGAATTGCTGCCACCTTTAAGTAGAAAACAGTCCAATGATCCAGTCCTATTTTCTCAACCTCTGGAGGGCAAGCTTTGCTCTATAGTGATGACAACTTGCTTTAGATATACAGAAACACATAGGAACCATAGACCTACAGGAAAGAATTAGAGTAATGCACATGATCAAGCATGATTCAACATTTCACACTTTTCTCTCCACTCTGACAGGCTCAGCTGTGTCTCAGGTATCTTCAAGATAAACAAAGAAAAATCACTCCAGTTATTCACAGATTTTTTCAGCCTGCTACAGCAAATTATAAAGTTTATTCTTTCATTTACGAGACTGCAGTACCAGCAAAACTTGTTAAAAGCTCTCCCTGTTTATTTTTCTCATAACTCAAAGGGAACTTTTCACTGCAAGCTAACTCCTCTGTTAAAAGTATATCCTACATTTTAATATTTATAACAAAGATTTAATAGAGAACTGAAGGTCTAAAGTCTTAGAAATAATGAAGCTCTTAAATGTATCTCCATGATACATACATGTCTAGTTATGGCTGATTTGTCTGTGTGTAGTGTTAGGTTGGCACTGCACTAAAGCTTCTAACTCTAGTGCAACCAGAGCCAGTTATTCTGAGTACTTGCTACTCTGCCAGGAGCACACATCCCGAGGTACTTTCACCTACAGATTCTGTAACAGTGAAAGGCAGATGTTTACTCTAGTCCCAAGACATGGAAAACTTATGACTCATCTTGACCACTCTTGTCTAAGGTTTTCTTAGAAGGAGATGACATTTTCTTCGCCCGCTGCTATAATCTGCACACAAGTCTTGGACAAAATCCAACAGAGATTAAAATTAGCTATTTTAGAGCCTAGACATGTACGTTTAGGCAAGTTAGAAAACACTGGTATTTCAGCTTCTTGGATAATGAAAGGGAATTTCCATATTAAAAGCTGGTAGAAAAGCTGATGGCAGTTTTTAGTCTTAGAACCACTATTTTGAAAGAAAGGAATACTCCAGTGATACTGTGAAGTACTATGCAAACAGAATTTGGCCTAGCATACAAACTCAGTCTCAGTTAGAATCTGGGCTTGAAAAAAATTCTTAATTTCTTTAAGAATCAGATCTTAACTTTGCAATGACTTCTTTTTCATCTGCATGCAAGATTTTAAAAATAGGACTGGTGTTTCCTTTAATTAGTATTTGATACAGTATTAATATTCCTATTTATCTTTTACATGCCATATGGATTAAATTCTCATTACTTTTGATCTTAATACTTTTAAAATATGTAAATCAGCAGACAGACACCCTGTTTAAAGCAGTGTTTGCACACCACATCTATTATTGCCTTGGGCAAAAGGAAAATATCTGCATTGCTAAAATTCCAGAATTGTGAGGAAATCTTGAAAAATCAGATATTAAACTGATCAATCTAGATGAATTATGTAATGACCACGTAAACTGCAGTTGTTTAGATTCAGCTGTACCCAAAATTGACATTAAAAGTGGCCAAAGGCCATTAAAGAACATGTACTTAAAAGGGATCAATGGATTTAATTTCTGAAAGGAGAAGAATGCTTTTACAGGTTGAACTAATTCCAGATGCAATGCTTTAGAAGAACACTATAGTTTTTCTAAAAACTCACATTTAATGTAAGACATTAAAAACACAATGGTTTATTTAGTTTAAAGAAGATACTGTTATCTTAATTAATTGCTTTTCTAACACCATAGCACACTGCTGACAAATAGATCTGCATTTGCATGTATTTTCGCCTGAATGTTATGGTTAAGCAGAAAGGAGAAACTTATGGGACTTATCAATACAAAAAAGGGGCTAAGAAGATACATGAGACTGGCTTCTGTTCACATTGTATGTAATCTCCAATGATATGGGAAGCATTTGGAACTAGTATTGAATGAATATGGTTCATGAATGTATTAGTCTGAAAACAAAAGACTATCCAATCATTTTACATTTGCTCTTCCTAGAATATTTAATATTTTTAGCTAGCCCTGTCAAATTTCTCTGCCTACATTATACTGCTGAAGTGTATGCCAAGAGTTTTCAGAATAAATTAAGCAAATGTAGTTGTGGAAACCAAATCTTATTCAGTACTACCATGTTCTGACTGAGAGTTGGAGGGAGGATGCTGTGCAGCTGCAACCACATTGCATGCCCCAGAGCATGTGTGCAGTGCCTGCTTAAGGTATCCATTCCCTACCTTTCAGCCCTGAAAAGTCTGTGTCTGTTGAGAAATACCACATGAAAATTACTGTTCCAGTCAAAAAAAAAAAAAAATTGCCCCTCAGTATCAGAAAAGGCATTTTTTTTGAAATTTGGCACAGCAGGGTCTATTTAGTTCCTCTTCTTTTTTGTTTTTTTTTTTTTCCTGATCTTATCCAAAATCCACTAGGACCTTCTCCACTGTCTTGACTGAGCTCTGAGTAAAGGCCAGACACCTGACAGCCTGATGTATTTAGGACTTCACTTTTATTTTGGTTATTTTAGAAATCTACAGGACAAAATACTGGTGCTTATTCAAATGCATCTAAGGGCACACATCACCTCCTTAAATTGAATCAGGAGGTGATGCTTGGCAGGGTTCATTCCAAACAAAAACCTGAGCCTGAGCTCTTTAATCCTATGGTACAACAGTTGCATATAAACCACGACTTCCCTGAGTGCACACCGAGCAGAAGGTCCATAACAATGAAGGCAATGAGAGTTACAAAAAAAAAATACAATTAAAAAAAAATTTGCCTTTGCTCTGAACAACAGTCTAGTTTAAGGCACAGTCTATATCAGCAAATATTACCAATGCATTTGTTTCTTGACATCATCTGAATTGGCAAGAGTCCTCAGCCACAAAGAAATACAGTTGGTTTTTTGACCAGAGCAACTCAATCCATTTGGCAAACTGCTTTAAGAACTTCTTTCCTATGATGCATCTTTCCAGAAAGGAAGTTTGTTGTCATACATCTGCCATACAGTTACAGTTTCAAAGTCTTCTAACTGCAGATACAGCCTAATTTGCCAGTTCAGTGCAGACTTTTACTTTCAGATGCTATATTGCAAAAGACTACACTAAAAATACAACACTTTTCACATAAATCTGCAGGCCATTGTCACACACATATACCAAAAAGAAGGCACATCAGAAGTCTTTAATTTGCAGGAGTCTGGTAAGTACCACAAATATTGTTTTGAAATTCCTATGCAACTAAATTAAAACAAAAAATTAAAATTTCTCACAATTACTTGGAAAGGCATCATTAGTAAGGTATTAGTAATTGAAGCAGCAGTATATCCCCACCTGTGTTTAGAGTAACTAGGTAACAGAATGTCTTAGAAGTAATTTAAATTTCCCCTTTAAGTGTCTTAATGATGCTGTAGGGGACAATGCAGCAGTTAGTTATTGCAGTTTAAATGCTTCATGTACTTAAATCACAATTATTGCTCATTACTGTTGCACAACACAGATAGGTATTATTTTAGTCTTAAACAAGAAACATCAAATAGGAAAGTCTGTCCACAGCCATGCTATATTGTCTATACTGTTCAGCCCATTTACTTTTCAAGTTGTACTATAAACATCTAATTCTAGGCAATTACTTAGATTTCAGACAGATTACTCAGATTTCAATCTTTTTTTGAAATTGAATGGTCTTAGTTAGGCACTGATTGTTATAATGGTTAACAAGATGTGTGGATAACCACTGCCACACCCTGAAGTACTGGAACCTTTATGATGGACCTCTGCTTCTGACTGCTGCATTTGTTATATGCAGAACAAGGAGATGTTGCACATAAGCCTCTGAAATTTTATGTTTATAAATCAAGGATCTCTTGGTTACTGAACTCATAGCTCTGTTCTCTAGTTAATTCACAAGTATTTCATATCAAAGGGATGCAAATGTGAAGGTTTAGAAATAAAGGAGTAGCTCTTTCAAATTTGAAGCTAAATAAAAAGTCTGACAAGCAATACCATTAACAATCTGTATCACTTTTATACAGTCACCTTGCTTGAAACTTAAGCACAACAATGCACACTAGGACTCCACTTTCCCTTCTGTTTCAGGCAGCAGACTTACTTTGCTAAATGACAGAGCATCTACAGAAACTTTACAGTATTTCATGAAAGTGACCCCATTAAAATAAATTCAAACAGCTATTACAAGCAAAACATTCCTTACCTTCAATTTTTTTCATCACTAGGATGTGGAAACCTCTGCCTCCTTCACTGCAATCCCATAGTGCATGGCACATTCACCTAAATAGAACCTTGGAATTCCATTGGAAACAGCTTCATGCTAAAGCCAGCCACTTCGTCATCTCCTTTGTGAAATTATACACCCACACTGAAGCACAGAGGGCACAGTGATAGAATATAAACTACTTTAATGGGCCATACAAGAGAGAGGATAGTTCTCAAAACTGCTCACCTTCCTGACCTCTCACAGGCCACACATTCACATGGAAAGAAGCCACAGGCAGGATATCGTGTTAACCAAGTCTGCTGTTTTAAAATAGCCAAATTGTTTCAGATTAATGTTATTTTCCTGTGCCCTAGTGAAAATGGATTCTTGTTTCAGTTCTAGATCACTCCTGGCAAGTCAGCTGGGAATATGCAGAACACAATGTATACCAGATTCCAGCACACTCCTGCCTTGCTGCTCTGAGCTTTGTCATCAGCTCACACAGAAACAAGCACAGGTCCATCCCACCAAAACTTGTTTTGCTCAGTTTGTTTTTGTTTCAAAAGATCCTTCAGGGGAAATAATCTGGTCAAAAATCCAGCCACAATTCAAAATGTTTATATAAAACACACTTGTGGCTCAAATCTGTGGGAGCAATATTTTAAAACGTTTGTGTTTTTTGTTCTGATTTGCTGTTCTTACTCAATGTTCCAGTATTAGTATGAACAAAGCCAGACAAAACCCCAAGCACTAGTTTAACAAATGTAACCCAGATACAATGGGCTAGATTTACAGAGCAGCCATGCTTGCTCATGATGTAGCATGAAGATGCACGATGATGCTGAGCATAACGGGCCCAATTTACAGTTGCCTGAGGCCTCTTCAGAGAAGAACAGCCCTAGCACAGAGGGCCTGCTCACTGCATGCAGAGCCAGATCTGTTTCTTCGTTCCTACTTGTCCTGGGATAGGAATCATTCTAAGGCAGGGCAGCACAAACCTGAACAAGTGCCACCAGGATAAAGGGCTGCAGTCCTTGAGAAATAATCTTTCTCCCATATCCTCTAGTCTTTCCCATTTTCAGCTGATGTTGAACTGGAGCAACCTTTGCAGATATCGGGACATCTTCCTCTGCTGTACCTTTTCAGAGGTTGTGAGAGACATTTGTCCTGCATCAACCCAGCACCTGCAATTTTCCAGTTGACTTGCAAAGGACATAGTAGACACAACTGTAACTCCTCTACAGTTAAACTCAACTCTCTTACAAAGAGACTCATATGTACTTCCTGAGTTTAGCTTTTTCTGACTACAGTAAAGCAGGTACAAATCTAAAGGCTGACAATGGTTTTTCTATTGCTGGGATTTCTTATTTGGAGAATTTATTTGACAAAATTGAGGGAATATATATGTTGTCTGCTACTAATTTTATTTCATTTTTTTAAAATGAAGAGCATAAACAAGAACACAAATTAATTTTTTTTTTCCTGGTAAGTTTTTTTTTGTATTATTTCTTCACTAGCTACAGGCTTTACCTAGCGACCAGTCTGGGACATACTTACTCATTCAGCAATAAGGATAATAAAAAATCTTGATAACCCACTGGTAAAGGCTGACCTTGAATATTGATCCTAAATTGTCAACTCAAATAGTAAATCTGGTTCTGGTTCTCAGAAGCAACTATCAATAGAGCTGAAAACTGTTACTTTAAAAAAATGTCCAGAAAGCAAGGCACATCTTGCTCTGCTGTGGATGACCCTGCACAATCATAAGACCTCAAGAAGATACCAAAAGAAGCTCTAGACGTGTATGAACTAGATTTAAAACTCTTTCCATTACATTCCATTACATTTGGAAAGGTAGATAAGACGCAGAAAGCCATAGAATCATAGAAAGGCTTGGGCTGGAAAGAATCTTAAAAAGCACGTAGTCACAATCCTCTGCCATGGGCGGGGATGTCACCCATTAAACCAGATTTCTCAGGGCCCTGTGTAAGTCAACCTTGAACACTTCCAGGGATGGGACGCCCAAAACTTCTCTGGGCAGTTCAGTGCCCCACCACACTCTGAGAAAAGAACTTCTTAACTTCTGATCTACATCTTCTAATCTACATCTACATTTACATAAACGTAAATCTACATTTTAGTTTAAAATGGTTCCCCCTTCTCCTATTGCTATCTGCCCATGCAAAAAGTTTCTCTCTCCCTTTTTCCACAAGACCACTTAAAGTACTGGAAGGCTGCAATGAGATTTCCCTGAAGCTTTCTTTTTCCAGAATGAATAACCTCAGCTCTCTCAGACTGTCTTAATAGAAGAGACACTCCAGCCCCAGGTGGTTTTATAGCTACCTATGGACTCACTCCAGCATGTCCATGTCTTTTTTGGGCTGAGGATCTCAGAGCCGAACACAGCACTCCAGGTGGGGCCTCATGAGAGTAAAGTGGAAGAGGAAAATCCCCTTCTTTGACCTGCTGGCCACTCCTCTTTTGAAGGAGCCATGCCTTCTGGGCTGCAAGCACACACTGTTGGCTGATTTCAAGCTTTTCATCAGTGAGAACCCTCAAGTTCTTCTCATAGGTTAAGAGTCATAAAGTCATATGTTTAGTCATAGGTCATAAAGTCACAGATTAATGAATTTAGGCCCAACACTAGTCATCACTAAATTAAAAAATGTAAAGCTTTTGCTTAGGTCCAACACTGTATATGGAGTTGGGAACGAACAGAGGAATTAAAAATAACATTAGGAAATAAAACTGAAAATTTATTCAGTCCTTGTCTGCAAAGACAAAAACATCATGGTTGTACAGCTGCAATGGATGCGATAGTGAAGTACAGAATATAAAACTATAAGTCCTGGAAATCCAGTGAGGGTAATCTCAATTCTTCTTGTGTCAGTTAACTTCTGGAATCTTGTTATAAGGCTGAATTAATTGTGTAACTCACTGTACTATGTGGAGTATTGTGTTTTACCTTGTCTCTTCTGCTGATGTGACGTTAGGTATTTAAATCCTTCTGTTATATTTTTTTTGTTTGTTTGGTTTGGCTAGCTTCCATAGTTCATAAACAGAAAATAAAAAAGGTTCACTGAAGAGATTGTTACTACACATAGGAAAATTTCCTTTTTCATCTGGTCTCTTCTTTATTTTCAAATATTTTGGACCAATTAATGCTCTACCCCTTTAGAGGCACAAGCTGCCAAAGCAGAAAAAAAAACTATGTTGCAAATAATGATATAAAGTGTTGCAAACTAGTGATGCAATACTATGGACAGCACTGCAAAGGAAAATGTTTGGTAAGTATTGACATTAAAAAAGATTTTGCCTTTTAAAACAGAATCAATTGTAATTCTCCTTTCAAATGCTCTAAACTAGAATTACACTTTCCCTGAAAAATTTGAGCAACTAGATAAGAATAAAGAAATGCTACAGAAAGCAGCAGGAAATTTCACTGCAAAGGCTACCAACCCTTCTGTCCTTACTGAAATTGAACAGTAATTTTTTTGTTTTTCATCTCCTTCCCTTCTTTCTCCTTTCTCTATCATGCCTGTCTGCACAGGTTTTCTTCTTTGATGGCACATTCCCTCCACATTCCACTTCTAGGTTGGTTTTGATTTCATGATGTCTGTCCATGTCTGTCCCACATTTTCCTTACATGTGAAGTTCTGCATGGTTTAATCTACCATGGTCAGCATTTTCTGCCTTACTGCTATAATTTCTTTAAAAAAAAAAAAAAAAAATTAGATTGGATCCTCTTTTCTTTTTTTCTCCATTTCAAGTCACAGCACAAGTGACTACAATTCCACAAACAAGTTACAGAATTTAAGCAGAAAATTGGCAGAAGCTTTCTGACTGTGCATACTTACCGTGAATTAACAGTGATTTTCTTCAAAATGTGTCAATGATTAGCTTGTGTGGCATGCTACTACCATGCAGGCAATCTCTGATTTTGAAAGTTTTAGGTTTTAAGTTGCTTATGACGATGAAAGACAATAATGAAAATCCCACTTCATTTGCAATGCCCTGATACATGTCTGCCTGTGGCTGTCTGATGACTATGTCCTTCCCAGGGAACATTTTAAAGTAGGCTATGGTTTACAAATAAGAGTATCTAAATATACTCATGCAAAATTTCATTTTTCTAAAGCAGTTAAGCTCCTTTGGATATGAAACTGAGGAATTTACCCTTCTTGGGCCCTAAATCAATGATCAAAAAGTACAAAAGCATGAGTCTGGATAAGCAGACGGAAAACTGATATCTACTATAGACTTGAACTTACAGCTGTTCTGAATACCATTGCAAGGGGCAAATCCTTGTGAGGAGATTAAGAACTTCCAATTTATCAGTTTCTTATGAATGAAATATTAATTGGAAGCACATGGACAACAAGAGATGAAAGAAATTGATATCACTTAGTCTCAAAGTCTGATGAGCAAAATATGAGGGGTTAGTCCAAACTGGAATCTTGTTCCTGTGCTCTTCTGGGACATTAGGCAAGACAGTATGCAGGCCTGAACTCCATATATATTCATCTGTCTCTGAGAACAACTCAACAGGTGAAAATTTTTTTTTACACAAATATCTTTTTTACCAATTTTTAACTATAGCCCCTAGCTGTTCTTAATTTTTGAAAAAACTACACCTATCTATGCAGCTACTAAAATTAACTCTTTTTTATTTTTTTAGAGCTGCAGCAAACTTAGTTTGGGTTTTTTTTGTTTGTTTGTTTTTTCAAATACGCCCTTTAAAACCGACGAGCTTGCTGTTATTCATTTGATAGTCATGCTCTTTATCGTGACTAAGAATATGCAGTAAAGAACAGCATTAAAAGAATGTAGAAAAAAACAATTGCACCACTTTGCTGCGGGGCATTTTTGGTGTTTGCAAATGCCAGTACTACAAAAAAGAGGCTGGAGCAATGTAATATTTTTTTCCTTATTTTGAATGTAACTTTTGTGTGTGAGCAGGAGGCAACATAAGCACACTGGTGGACAGGGAGTCCCAAGAATAGCACTACGCTCATACACTCACAAAGCCAGAGACAAGGAATTGAAGATGTTCTTCCTAGCCTGTAAGCACAAAAACTAGCTGCAACTGAAGGCAAAAAGCTGGTACAGCTTTCCAACATTTTAGTACTAGGCAATCACACACATTATCAATGTTTGATTCCCAACAAAACGTAAGTCAGAGGAAGAAGGACATATTAAAGACGATTCTTGCTGCTATTCAACTTGTTAGTTATGCCTGCATTCTCCCTGTCAGCCTGGTAGGGCAGACCAACCTGACAAGCAAGAGGCAATACTTAGTAATTGTATAGTTGTGTTTCTTGCCTTCTCACATTGTTCATTGCCTATGTCTTCACACGTACAAGGCAGGACAAACCTTAAAGACAAAGAACAGGCACTGAGATATTTTTTGGAAAAGAAATCTTAGAATTCATAAAACTCTTCTCTTATACATGATGTGTTATGACTAAGATATGCTTGTTGCCTGCCTGACCACACAGAGGAAAGCAGCTCCTCTTTTTGCCACTCCCAGCAGAAACAATACTTCCTGTGATTTTGGTACTCTGACCTTCCCTTGGGGGAGAGGTGGTATAAGCAGGGAAGGGGTGGGTGTGGCATTATTTTTCTGCTGTATTGCCAACACTTGAGCACAACAACTTCTTCCTGTAATTCTCTTCACAGGTAAGGAAGATCCTCAAGAAAGAATATCTTGGTCTGGGGTCAGAAGGGAGCTCTGCAAGCTCACATTTACTGCGACACACTAGTATTGGCTATTGCTATACTCATCATTAGAATCATCTGAGGTTATCCTTGAGAGAGCTGAAATACAAAATACTCCTAATGAGTAGAGAGAAGTAATGATGGACAGCCAAGCAGTGCAATCATTGCCATGAGTGGAGCTAATGAGTAAGTCAGTTTTTGTAAGGCAATTTTTTTCCACACAAATGCCTCAGAACCAGCTCATGATTTAGTCATTGGAACACCTATTTATCAAACTGCATCTATGAGTAACTTGTAGTATTTAGATCTTCACAACATATGTGGTTGCAAACATTTTGTCCTCAGTATTTATCCCTTACTTGTCAGAGATGTTTCGGTATTTTTTTTTTTCATTTGCATTGATCAACCATGCAAATTATATACCATGGTTTGGGCTTCTACTGTATATGATTTTTTATATGTATATGAGCTGTATATGATTTTTGGCAGCTAATCACAATCCACTAGAGTAATAACTCAAGTTTAGAATTGAGGATAAAAATCCAAACCCATAGAAAATATATAAGAAGTAATTTGTTATGGTACTTTCTGAACTATCCCGCACACCTCATGTAACATTCTGCAAAAACATGTTAATTATGTTACTGCTTTTACCAGCATGTTATCTCTTCTGAGCATCTATGAAGAACTAGTTATAAAAATAATTTGTGAAAGCATACAATGTCTTCTAGAAAGATGTTCTAAAATTCAGCTGTGGGGAATTCATCAGAATTCAGATTTTTAAATACCAGAAAATATCGAGCAATTGTTTGGTAGCACACAGCTAGCAGATTAAATCATAGCTCTATAAAAGCAAACAATTAAGTGTCTTAGCCTTTTTCTTAAAAATTACCCAGAAATAAAGAAATTATATAAAGTTTTCTGATGTGAGAAGAAGTTTAAGAAATCTGCAATTTTCCAAAAAAAACCAAAAACCCCAATGTGAAAATAGAAATATTATTACAGTTATTTTAACTTTGTTGCACTCTCAAAGCTCTGTACTTACTGTAACAAAGTTTACTTAGATAAAATAGTGTGGCTTTTTTAGAAACAGAAGAGTAAATAATTAGGAGCCACACTATACGCCAGAGTACATCAGTCATCTGAGATATGCTGCTGATTCAGAGCACTAGTAACTGTGGCAAGATAACAAAAATAAGGCTGATAGAGAATACTTAAAAGAATTTTCAAACAATAACAACAGGACAACGAAGTGCTGCATGATGAAAAACTTAACTACCAACAAAGAAATAGCAAAAAGAAGTGTTCAACAAACCTGTATGTTGTGGATAGAAAATTAAGACAAAGAGCTGGTTAACAGCAGCTTGGATCAACAGACACAAAGTGTTAAGAGGAGAAATTGAACCCCTATTAAAACCTACAGGTTTTTGGAGCAGCATTATCATGTATTTATTATTCAACTTCATTACAGTTATTGGATTTCTTACTACATTTTTGCTTATTTCAGTGAGAGAGTTGTGCTATCTATTTTTATTGCAATGCAATTATTACAAGATGAATTTCAACTTGTTTTACACAGAACAAATACTGAGCTGTCTCTGGAGAACCCTATTGCAATTTATCTGTGCAGTTTACTTGCATCTTATTTTATCTCTCACCTCTGATACTAATCAGTCATGACTGCAGGTCAAATCTTTTTGCATTGGAAGCAATCACAATAACCAATCCAGAAGTAAACCAGCCTATAATGAAATTCACTGCCTAGGGCTAAACATAGAGCTAACATGTGTTTAACAAATCAAAGCTTGTATTTATCACTTGCCACTGTTTGTGTCTTTGCCTGTTGAAGGGGAAAAAACAATTAAGAAGCTATGCAGTAAAGAAAAATTTATGAACAGGCCAATTTCTTTTCAGATTTGTTGGTCTGATACTTTGGCAATATTCAGGCTGCATATCATGCCATTACAGAGCAAACAATTTAACAGAAACCATCAATGGCTGTATCAGTTCAAACTGTAAACATTGTCACTGCAAGTCTCAGCTAAAAATTTCCATAAGACCAAGAGAAGTGCAACTGACGTCACTTACGTTTGCAGTCAGATTTTCTAAATTAACACTGAATTATATGGTAAAGAACTGAAATCCTGAAAATGAGGTACTGTTTCTCACCCTAATGGCTAGTGAAGTTGAAAGGCTCCTGTACAATTCCAGAAAGTGAAAATTCAATGTTTCCACAGGGTGGGGGGTGATGGCTCCTCCTGGGGGCTCCTGCAAGGTCCCACCATGTGCAATGCAATACACAATATGAGGCTTACCAAAAGCATCCATCTGTGTAACTATGAGCCCTTGCAAGCCTAGAAAGGTAATTATCCTTTCCTATAACGATAGAAACAGAATCACAGAATCAGCTAGGCTGGATAAGAACTCTGAGATCATCAGGTCCAACCTATGACTGAACACCACCTTGTCAACTAGACCATGGCACTAAATGTCACATCCAGTCTTTCCTTAAACACCTCCAGGGATGGTGCCTCCACCACCTCTCTGGGCAGTCCATGCCAATGTTTAATCACCCTTGCTGTAAAGAAATCCTTCCTGATGTTCAACGTGAATCTTACCCGGCTAGCTGACATCCTCTTGTCACTGGTTACCTGGGAGAAGAGGCTGCCCCCTACCTGGCTACAGCCTCCTTCCAGCAGGTTGTGGAGAGCAATGAAGTTCCCCTGAGCCTCCTCTTCTCCAGGCAAAACACCCCCAGCTGCCGCAGCTGCTCTTCACAGGACCTGTGCTCCACACCCTTCACCAGCTTCATTGTCCTTCTCTGGACACACTCCAGCACCTCAATGTCCTTTCTGAACTGAGGGGCCCAGAACTGGACACAGCACCTGAGATGTGACATCACCAGTGCCCAGTAAAGGCAGAACAATCACTGCCCTGGTCTTGCTGGTCACACTGTTTCTGATACAGGCTGGGATGCCACTGGCCTTCTTGGCCACCCAAGTACACGCTGGCTCATGTTCAGCTGCTGTCAATCAGCACTGCCAGGTCCTTTCCCACTGGGCCACTTCCCAGCCACTCTGCTCCCAGCCTGTAGCACTGCATGGGGCTGTTGTGGCCAATGCACCAATGTGACCAGCACTTGGTCAAGCTGAACCTCAGGCTCTTGGTCTGGCCCATT
Organism: Pseudopodoces humilis; assembly: GCF_049639895.1. Lineage (NCBI taxonomy): Eukaryota > Metazoa > Chordata > Aves > Passeriformes > Paridae > Pseudopodoces > Pseudopodoces humilis. The sequence goes on along the minus strand of NC_142207.1, from coordinate 19,637,415 downwards.
GATCCAGCCTGTCCAGGTCCCTCTGCAGGGCTTTCCTACCCTCCAGCAGACCAACACTCTGACTAAACTTGGTGTTCTCTGCAAATCTGCTTATGGTAGACTCCATTCCCTCTTCTAGATCATCAATAAAGATATTAAACAGGACTGGACCAAACACTTATCCCTGGAGGGCTCCACTAGTGACCAGACACAAAGTGGATGCAGTATCATTCTCCACTACTCTCTGAGCCCGGCCATCCAGGCAGTTCTTAACAATAATGATTGCTTTGTGACATAGCTCTATTACCAGCTTATTTTCTCAAGAGACATCCTAAAAAATATTTTCTTATGAGGAGTTTTACTTACACATTTGAAAGATAAAATGAATGATCTGGAAACATGATTTCCATTTAAGCCCAAAGCATTTATCCCAGTTGTAATGAGATCAGTAATACAATGATACTTTTTTAGGAAAAAATAAAAAGAAGTTGCTTTTTCTACTGCATATGCCCAGTCAGATTTGAGTTCAAAAACCACAGAACACTAGAAGGATCTTTTCACTGGAAATTCATTATACAACATACCACATCAGCAACTCCTCTGCTGGAGCCTTCTGCTGCAATATGGCTAAGAGTGATTTGTGTGTTACAGTGTGGTATGTTGCATGAGAATACTATGGAGATCTCACAGGCCTCACACACAGCTACAGCATGCTCAGCACAATCACATCATAATATCTAACACTATCTTGGCCTTTTTTTTCTTGTAATAGTCAAACTGTCCTGTGATCATGCTATTTTATTTGCAGAAGAATGACCAACTCAAACCTGATCCACCCAAAAACATCACCTGAAACAAAACCAAATATTCTGCTCCAAACTCCCCTAAAGCCCAGATATGTAGAAAACTTTCCACATCAATTTTCTATAACCGAGAGACCCAATTCTGCTCACTGTTATGATTTTACTGACTACAGTCAAGTTTTTCATGATTTATATTCTCTCAGTGTAAGATCAGTCTCAGCAGTGAGCTTAAAAATGATGAAACAAAACTTCTGTTTAAAAAACCAAAAGTAATTCTAAATAGATTAAAAATTCTTTCCTTTAAATTCCTGAATGATAGGATTCTGAAATGAACGGCATTCATGTGTCAGTATAATCCCATCTGCCAGTGACAACTAGTTGAAAGTCCACACAGTATTTCATACCACATCATGTAGCAGTGGTTTTGTTTTTACTTTAGAAAGGAAGGTTTGTTATAAAGAAATCTAACAGGAAGCTGAGTTACACAAACTGTTGAATGGCTTGGATTGATTGCTCTCTACTTAGACAAAGTGAAGTGGCATCTTTGGTTACAAGGAACCTAGGTCCTGATACCACACTTTATGTGAGATATTGCCTGTTCTTCACTGTAATACCTATCACAGTCATGCTGGGATATTGGATTTCTATGAATCCAAGGATAAAAAGTGCCCCCATTTCCAAGTCACTACTTATTATTGCTTTGCCATACCTGTTAATTTGTTTCAAAAGATGTAAAAATAGGAATGAAATGAGATCAGAGTTAAATTCTAGTACAATGTTAAACTACCACGTAGTATAACATACTTCCCTATATTGCAAGCACAAGACATTGAATCAAGACTGTACTTCAGACTGAGGCAGTTTCAAGTATTTTCAATAACAAAGACTGGTGCAGAGAAAACTCTACTCTGAAGCAAAGACCAAACATCCAAGCCACTGTTCTTTTTGGCTCGGGTGTTTTAACATGATCATGCTTCTTAGCATTAAAGTTGAATCACTTCTTTAAAACTGAAGTAAAGTCCTAACTTTTAATGAAGTCATGATTATTTTAAATTTCCTGTTTAGGGTGATGAACCTGTAAAGATCATCTCTGTGATGACAACCACAGAGTAACATTTTAAGAGTAATATCTCCCATGCTCACAATGCCCCTACTAAAACTTGTCCAAGTTTCTCAGGTGGGCAGCAGCCTTCCTCCCCCATCAAGTAGTAACTCCACGTATTTAATTATCTGCTTGTCCTCCATCAGTACAAAACCCAGTGACTTCATACATTTCTCCAAACGCAACGCAGCTACATTCACCAAATCCCATTTTATGACTGTTTTACCAGAAAGGAAGAGAAAAAAAATTATCAACATTAAAAAAATTACGTATTGCAAGAAAAATATTAAAAATGGGTCAGTGACTAATGGGACTCCAGCTTGAAACATGCCAAGCCCTAACTTCCACTAGTTTTGAAAATAAAAAATATTAAAGAATCTAAAATCAAAGGCTGAATACTGAAATGGACTATCTACTGCCTCAGACTGTGGCTATAGACAACCCTGAAAACTATACTTCCAGATCTCACAGAATCCTAGCAAATTTCTCTACCTTTCACAAAGTTTCAGCATTGCAGTGTGGGGTGCGAGGCATAAATGGAACATATCCATAAGTCACATTGTTCTCCCATGAGAGAACGTCCATGGCCAGAGACTCTTTGTGTATTCTCTCACTTGCTCAAAATGTCTGTGCTAAGCATAAAAAATTATGTCATCGTTTGGTCAATGCAGAGATACTATTAGCTTTCCTTTTGCAAAGGTATTTCCTTTGCCTGTCAGAAAATCTGTCACATTTACCTTTGAAGCAAAGTTACATTGGTCAATTCCCTATGGAGCACTCGCTTTTCATTAATAATTTCAAACATTCTCACTATCTATCTCATCTATGGGAACACCACTACTTGGCCTCTGGAGATCATATTATTTGGATTCCTTCGGTACTACTTTATTGTGACTAGAATAATTAACTTCTGGCATAATTGTTACTAATGACTGGACTCTCTGCCCAGGCACTGTGTCACAGCAGAGACACTGGAGGGAATTCTCGGCTGGTTTTGCCCCAGTGCTCTGGCAGAGAGCAGGGGAATGTCTGTGAAGTGTAAAACCAGCCCCTGTGACTCTATACAACCATAGCTGTGTGTGCAGTTTGGCCATACTGCTCAGTCTTTCTTGGCCCAGTGAGAAGGTTTTCGATGTGAAAAAGAGGCTTTTGTTTCTGTATTAATTACAGAGTATAGTCTTTGCATTATTTTTGTGGAAATTTCCTTCTCTATTCTTCCTTTGCCAATCTGTTATTAAGAACAGGCAGCCTGTGCTATTAGATAGCCAGCTAACAAAATTTGAGAGAATAGACTGCTTGATTAATACAGAAACATGCAAACTTGTATCAACCATTTTGTCCTTTTGTGTTCTGTCCCCTCTTGACTGAACTAGAGCCTCATCTACTAAGGCCTCAAGACAAATAAGCAGCCTGTCCTTCCTTTTGTGTTTAAGCCTGCACACAGACTTCCTCCTTAAGCAAACACCAACACTGCTTCATAACAGGGTCATGGACCAGTAGAGAAACCTGTCACATTCCCTTCCCCACTGGCCTCTGTATTTTAGGCCCAAGCACCACCAAGCTGATAGACTAGTGCTGTCCGTAATGTAACTTACAGAGAATTAAAAATCAGTCTCTAACATTGCAGAATAGTGTTCTCATATGAAAAATAACAGCCTTTGCATTGTTTGGACCACCTAGTGGGCAGCTTTTTAGTGTGAATAAAAGTTAATGTAGTATCACCCTACATTGTAAAGCACACATATTTTTATATGTGATTTCTTATTCCAAAGAGATATTTCCTATTTCACTTGCTTTTCACAGTAGGTGAAGAATACTATCTGCTTAAAAATGTACTTCATACATTAAGGCTGAATACAGACTAAGCACCAGGTGAAAGCATATACATCTCTGAATGCAAGCCATGCTTTTGAAAGCACCCAAAGAAGTTATTATTCTTCAGGTTTACTTCCTTAATAGTTATTCATTGAAGTGTAATTTATATGATCATCTATCTGAATATTTTCATGCGTAACTAGGAAACTCCTTCTCTGCATTTACATGATTATTCATTTAAACATAGGTGTTATCTTCAATAGTTCAGATCAATGTTGCATTTATCTCCTCTTGAAATTTTATCCTTCTATTATTTCACATTTTTGAAGATGCTCTGAATTACTGGGTAATGGCTCTGAATCATGTTTGCTAAGGGCATAATTCTGCCAGTTTTACTCTAATTGTTTTACCTCAGACACAATGTCTTTGATTTCAAGGAGACCAGTTGCAGGGTAACATACAATATGCAGTGAGAGTAAAGATGATGGATTTGGGCCCTGACTGCTTCCCTCAAGAGGATTTGCTGCAATGAAGATATTTTTGTTTGACAGGTTTATTGTTTAACATGCAATAATTTAAGATAGTAATGCAAACTTCCCCTGCAGTCCCACACTATGGATTCAAAACCCATATGGACTGAAATGCATGAAGAGGGAATAATGGATTTTTCAGTCTGCTCTGTTTAAATACTATTCTCTTTTTAGCATGGAAAGCACATTATGCCTGTTTAAAAGAGGAAAAACATTGAATTTGCATTATTTCCCGTAACAGAACTTTCTATAAATACCTATCTTCTTACCTTTACACTGTAAATTGTTTTACTGAACTCCGTAAAATTTAAACACATAAATTGCTTAATTAGGGCTTAATTATTAACAGAAATATTTGTAGATTTACGAGATGAAAGGTGTGCCATTAAATAAATAAACAGTAATGTAAATAGCATGTTATAATAAACAACTAATTTTCAGTATTAACCTGGAAATTAATTTATTATCATATATATTTTGGCTCTGGTTACAGATATCACATTATCAACCTACTTCATCTTAAATTGTGGATGCTATTCTACAGTCTAGTAATAAAGTCTGTATTCATGGATTTGTAAAGACAGGATGATGATAAAACTAACGATAGGAGAAAAGTATTCTGACAGGTAATGATTTCCTGGAATATCCAAAGAGAAACCAGGTAAAACTCAAAAAATGTCAAAATGTTTACCTTTAAGTTTTTGAACTCTTGTTGAACATGGCAAAAATAACACAATAGCAAATAAACTAAAAAAAATGCACTGCACAGATTGTAGAATTATTGCAGATGTTCCAGTGTTGTCAGCTGAATCTTTGTGTATGTGAACAAACTAGTCATCTTTCATTCTGCCAAACATGAGAGGTTTCACTACCATCTTTAACTTCTGAGGTTGGAAGGCAAAGGAAAGCTGAAGCTCTTGAAGGTCAATTTGATTTCATTAAAAGGGTATTTTAGGATTAGTAATGACACTTTAAATAGAAGGTGTATTTTAAAAATAATTTTGCTTTTGCCTCTGTAATACAGATACGTAGGGGCTTTTCATATTTCCAGAGTGAAAATGTGTAGAAGTTTTTCCCTTTATGTTTCCTGCCTTTCAAGGGCTTGTTAAAGGATCTCATCAATATATAAAGCAAGTTACATGCTGGAAACATAGAGGTTATAAGCAGTAAACAAAATATCTCTGCTATTTTATTCTATTTCTTACCTTCTTTTTTACAGGATGTCAAGAGACTTGACAACTGATGGTCTGCAACTGTCTGGGATTGGCTAATTGATTGTGAATCATTCATTTCAAATGAATGTTTTAGAATAAATGGAGAAGCAGAAATCTCATCCAAATTATTCTGGAATAAAGAATGCTTGTTTAGGCACATAAGAAATGTATTGATTCCACTTGCTCATGATAACTTACAGCTGTGATCTCATAGAGAGCAACTTGTTATTTACAAAGACTCTGAAATGTCTAATGCTAGATTTAAGTTACACAAGATTCTTGTGGATTTCAGCAATACAGACTTAGCACCCATGTCACAAACATTTGTTTACTTTTTCCATTTAACTTATTTATCCCCTTTCCTCATGCAGTTAAATCATAGCATGCACTGTATGCTGATTTCCTCTCATAGTTAATTTGTATCTTTAGAAAAAAGCTATAGGAAGGTATTAATCTGCTTAACATTTCTAAGTACATCATCCAAGGGATTTTGTTTTTTTAATCTTACATATGCTCAGCAGAGTTACTGGCAAAAACTGTACATTTTCTCCATTTCATCCTTTCAACATCAAATGGTAAGCAGCAAAAATTGGATCAGACTTCAAAGACTATGCTGTGCTCCAAGTCACAGAGCGACTCCTCCATTTCACATATTGAATTCGAGCAGGATATCAAAGTGCTACCAAAGAACCTCAGGTCCTTACTAAAAAAGAGTCTCTAACATCTGTAGAAAGTGAAGTGCACAGACAAATCACCTCAGGGAGCAGCTAGCATTTATTCTCAGCAGCAAATTTCCAGCCTTTTGATTCTCTTATTCACTGTACCTCCCTGTCTCTCTACAGAACTAAAGTTCTTAGCAAGCAGGCTTTTGTCTCAAAGACTTCAAAACATCACTAACGGTTTCATGTTCAGATGGCTATGCCAAGCAGCCACGAACACACTGCAGAACTGTGGACTCAGAAATTTGAAGTTATAATGGGATGTTGTTTTAGAATATAAACTTAGTAGTACCTTTTTAGTTTGTTTGTCAAGAAAATCAGGCACCACGGGAGAAGACTGGTTACTGGTTTGCTGCCTAAAAGAAAAAAAAAATCTAGTTTAAATATTGTCATTTCTTCACTATTATAAAAGGTTTACTGGCATACACACTTTTGTGGTTGATTTTCCCTTTTCCCCCTCCCCCAATTTCTAAATATGCACGTACAATCAATTCAGAAAAAAAACAGACCAGTCCCATTTCCTCTTATAAGAAAGTGTATACTGTTAAACACAGCAGCAGGTTATGAGCAATGAATTTGCCATTAAAATTTTGTGGGTCTGTGCAGATGTGTAAAATGAGTTTATGAGAATTTAATGAAATTGAAGTAATGTATTAATTTGCTAAGATTTTACATGAAATATTTTTTCCCAGGTCTGTGAAAAGCTGTTTTCACAGAATTCAAAGTTAAACACTCAAAATTTGATGGATGAAGAAGAAGTGAAACACATGTGTTCTCCTAAAGCCATTTGGGTTAAAGACAGAGCAAGAAGATGTCTTAGATTCTTTTCTCTATATCTGTTACTATTTTACCATCACATTATGTCACCATAAAAATATTAAAGGCCAACTCCTACTTCATTAATGCCGATTAAAGTAACATAAAAATCTTCTTCAGGCCGTGATCCTCACTGTCAGGCCTTTGAAGTCAATGGATTTCTCCAACAGTGAAGTCCACCCAAGCAGAACTTGTTTCAGAATCTTTAGCTAGGCAATACCAAAAAATGATGCCACCAATTTCATTTAGTGGATTAAAAAAAAATGAGGTTCATAGAAATTATTTGGTATGCTCAAGGTCCTCAAACTGGGATTAAAACAGACCTTTTCATTGTCAAAATAGAATGATGTTCATAAACATGGTAAGCATCCACCTTTTCTGTAATGTTGCAATTTCATGAGGGAACTTTGGACTTGCATGTCAGATTAGGGAAATTTAAGTTCCCATTTTTTTCTTTGACACAAAGAAAGAGAAGAAAAGCATTCTCCCTAAAATGTAAATTGAATTTAAACTTCTGTTTTCCTTGGAGGAAATGAAGGAATCCATTTTAGAAATGCATTATCATTTAGTACTGGTACACTTCTTAAAGTGGAAAGTATAACATATGCCTAGGACTGTATTTGATACTGCATATGTGCATATGCCATATTATCTAAAGTTATCTTATACCCTAAAATTCTTTATTACTATCTATCTTGTACACATATTACTTAGATAACAATTTATTTAGTGGGACTGGTTAGATAACTTGCCACTTTTCCCAAAAAATTCCTCAAGCATTGTGATTATGCACTCCCCTTTTCTCCAGTGTTTCTGAAAATAAATCAAATACGAGGTAAAAATGATGAATAATCCTCTAATATCACTGTGGTGTATGTCAAAATCAAAATTTGCTGTCAGATCAGTATGTTGCAAATGGTCTACAATGCCAAAAGTAGACTGAATTATCATATAAATTTAAATATTCAGATTTGGTGGTGGTTTGGATCTGGATCTAAATAAGCAGCATGAAAATAATCTCTGTCATCTGCTAAAAAAATCCACAACTTTGCTATGGTCAGAACCTTGTATAATTGTTAAAAGCACAAAGGTAAAAATCAGCAACTTGCCTTCTGTACAGCTTAAGCTAGCAAAAATCAGCCTCTGGAATCTGGAAGATCTTAACCCCAACTCTGCTAGGATCCTAGTGATGCCTTGTTCCTGACTTAAAAAATCCTGTATTGGGTTGTATTTGCTGCAAGGGCGCCCATCCTTCCACAGAATTACTGTTGCTACCAGAAGTATGCAATTGATTACTAGCTGTTACTCATGAGCTTTTCATCGCATTTTTCTTCCCCTGTCCTGGTAAAATGGGGAATGGCAGAATGGCTTGGTGGGCACCTGGCAACCAGCTAAGGTCAACCCACCACAATCTTAAACTGGCAGGGAACACTTCTGAAAACATGGTATCAACTGCAGATCTGAGTTCATGTGCCTGGTTTCAGTCAGGCAACTCAACAATTTGCTGCTGACTGTTCAGCTACTGAGCTATAATATGCCTCAGTCTTCACATATAGGCTGTAAATCACTCAATTGTCTATAAATCACTCCATTAGCAAGAAACATTGGAAAAAGAGAGAAACATTGATTCTTAAGGTCTGTCTACACATCTGTATACTGTATAGACTCACTATCCTTAGCACTGAATGCAGTTGAACCATAGCAACATAAATCTAGTAGCGGAGATTATCTTACACTGGAGAAAAAATATCTAGTTTTGGAGATATTCTGGCCTTTATAAGTACAAATAATGGCACTTTTACTTTCATTATTTAACCGCATTTGAAAATGTTAGAAACACTACTAGATATTCTACTAGAAGTAATACAGTTCATTTTGCAAAACAAGTATTTTATAGAACGGAACAAATTCAATCCTTCCAGTGCACGTAGATGAAAAATTGCAAAGAGGTGGGAAGGAGGAAAAAAACAGATGACACTGGAAAATTGTGCCCAAATTCCCACTGAAACCTTTAAAATTTTTGAGTAACTAAAGTTATGAACGCTAAAGTAATTAGAAGCTCACATGACATCAGAATCAGGCCCATGGATTCTACTGCATGCCGTAAGGATTGCAGACTTCCTATTTCCATCACAAGCAATAATCCTAATGTTTGCTATGATTAAAAATAGGAAAGTGAAGCTATTAAAGGAAACTAGAATGTCTTTATATTAGCTTTTCTTCCAGAACAGAATGAAAATTCATTTTCAAAAGATGACTTATACAAGAAATTTCAATGTGATCTTGACAGAAACTGAAATCACCCAAGGAGAAAGTATGGGAAAGGTGTAGGGAATAAATCACCAGGACCCAATGACATTCTTCTGAATATCCTGAAAAAAACAGTTTTAAAATGTAGAGATGTGACCCTTTCAATCAGCTCTCCATGAAGAATAGAAACACATCAACATAGTGATTATTGTTCTTTTCCTTTTAATCTAAAGAATTCTTGGAAGGTTTTGTTATTGACTAACAGAGTGAACCTCACTTTAGTGAGAGGCAGGCTGCAGATCAAATCAAAGAAACCACAGCAAAAGACAGAAGAGCTTTTATATGAAACAGGAGAATTCACATGAAACCAGTTTCTGAATAAATGTGTGCTCATGTGACTGAAATAGGGTTTAATGTGTGCTCTCAGTGATACACAGGATACTGTAGTTATGTGTTAATCCAGCAGTGCCCATGCAGGTTAATTCACATTGCATGCTGTTTCAATAGCTCCAGCTGTAGCAGACCATTGAGAAATGAATCTCACTCATTTTTCAGGCGCAGCAACAATGCCACTGCAAGTAAAGCAGACACATGGAGAATTCCTCCAGATCAATTTCTATACTTACTCCCCATACTGATGCAGGAACAGCTGGTGGCACTACGATGCTATAAAAGCTGGCTTGCAATGCCCAAACCCACTGGCACAGATGTGTTACAATTCAGGAAGCCACTGCGCATTTACAAATCATAAAAAAATCTTGAGAAATCATCTAAGTCACCCCCATTTCCAGAGAAAAATCAGTTAAGCCTTTTTCCACACCTCCCCCCCCGCCTACATATGCTTAACCTGATTTTAAAAACCTGCAGTGATGGAGCAGTCAAAATTCCCCAAGGTAACTGACACAGGGTTTAACTCAGCTTACCATCAGTAAGCTTTTCTTGACATCTATCCTAATATTCTCGTCCTGCAATTATTTCTCTCTGATTTCCAACTGAGAACAGTTTGTTTGTTTTCACATCAGCTTTCTATGACTGGATAAATGATATCATATGACCCTTAGTTTTTCATCTCCCTTAGACATCTTCCTTTACCATGGTTTATAGAGAGATGTGATCACTTTCATTGCCAAAGGACTCGCTAATTTTCTTCAAGGGAAGTCTCTAATATACTACCTTAACCAAGTCTTGACAGTGATGGGAATCTATTATGATGCACATGTGAGTTGAATGTATCCTCACTGCTAGTAAACCTCCCAATGTAAACTTTGGAGCTCTACTGTGGTTCATTAACTTTGTGTAACTGTTTCTAATTTAAAACCTACACTCACAAGCCCTTGTACCACCACTCACTTAGTACTGATACAAATTTAATAACAGATTCTGCTTCATCAGTCAAGCCATTAGTGAGCAGAAAGACACCCATTTCTAGAACTTGACTTTCACATGCATACTTTCCGTCGAAAAGAAAAATGCTGATTATTATTCTCTGTCTACAATTACTTAAACATCTAACTTGGTCTGCCTGTATAGCTTTGTACAGACTTTATTATATAAACTTGATTCTCTATGGCTCATGTGAATGTCACACATTTTATTAAAAAGAATGTTTTTTGAGAACCTAAGCTGACCAAAGCCTGAACATGATACCAAATAGCTAAAAAGAGAAAGATACAAGGGAAAAAAATCACAATAAACTCAGTTCAAGAGTGTGAACTGGTGTTGATGTCAGGTATCTTCTACCCATAACACATAAAGCCCCAAAGGAAACCAAGGAGCAAGGGATACTCACTGACACAGTTATAGTCACAGACCCAGCTGATGTGTAACTAAGTCACTACATGGAAACAATGCTTTCTTCTATACAACATAGTATAATGGCACTGATTGTGTACATGTAGCTAACTTATATTTTGATGTTTAGCAGTACAGTGAGCTAGAAGAAAAATTAACAATACAGTAAGTGTTTTCCAGGGGAAGTATCAGATCAGTATTATTTAACATAATTTACATTTGGGAAGGAAATGGAAAAGATGACGATGGTGGAATACGCAGGTTACAGGTACTTTGATGTGGTTCTAAAGGGATTTACAGATATTTAAGAATGACAGCTCTGTCTAAACAAGAAGATGAACAAAGTAGCATAGATTAAGGTCCTTAGTTACTGAAATGTAGATTTTCTTGCTAATCAAGAACATTTACGAAAAATACATTGACTAGAGATCTGTCAATATAACAAGTTCAAATCAAATGATATTTTAGAAAAGTACTTCTTACTTCTCCATAAATGATGCCTAATTAGCTCAAAAGATTCCTGATATTAACTTGGAATTTTAGCTATGCCATTGCAAAATACAACACTTTTGATTTCTGCAATGATCAACTGCAAAATGGAGGCAGTCATTAAGTAAGGTTGGTGTCTGTGCTCTTCTTGTAGAGAGGAGACCCCATCACACTCCTCCCTTCTCTGCTGCCTATTCAGTTCTGTACAGAATGGTAAATCTGCTATTCAGCTGTTGTAAAAATGTCTCAGAAAGGTTTTGACTTTCCTCATTTGAACCACGTTTGACTCATGTCTTGATCATGTTTGACTTCAAAATAACTGCCCCTTTTAAGGTTTGATTGTGATTCAGTTCTCAATGCCACACAGGACTGCAGGTTTCTCTTAGTGGCTGATGATATCAAGAAAAGGCTTAGCAAGTGTTTCATACATGCATAGCTTTTGGGGAATAATTACAACTTGGTGTCAGCTTCCCAGGTGCACAATTATTCCCAGGATCCTGTTTCAGCAGGAGTCACAGACACTTTCAAAGCTTTGTGGAACTGAATGGAAAAACGTTTTTTTCAATGAGGCAAAGCCACTTCCCTGCTAACATTTACATTATCTATTTCTACTCCAGAGATATTTGCCAACTCTCAATGCGTCCTTAGTTACCTGTGACATCAGCTTTGCATTTAACTTGATTACCAAGTCAAGCACATAAATGCATGAAACATTTTAACATGTAATGCTAAATGAACAAATGTGTGCATTTAATTAGTAATCCATGTCATTTATTAGCTTCAGTTGGCTTATGTCCTGCATTCACTGACTGAAGAGCACGAACTAGGTGTAGAGATTCAATTTCTTCTATGGAATTAATCTTTTTTTTTTTAAGTGCTCATTAGAACAGAACACTTTGAAATTCACAACTTAATAAACCTGAGTGCCTTACATATAACACTATAACTCAGCTTTTAAACAGATCTTTAAAAGAGCAGCAGGTTGCCATACATTTTACTGCAAAGTTATACTCCTCTGCATACAACAGGACTGTGTGTCATTTTTCTTTCTAATCCCAAGTACCTTTAAGCTCATTTCTCATTTTCCTAAACTACCAGTTAGGGAAAAAAAAAGAAAAAGAAATAAAAGGAAAAGAAATTAGAATAAATGAAAGAAAATAAAGAGAAAATAGTATTTTATTTTCTATACTTTGGTTCCACAGTATGTGAAGCCACAGTGAGGCTGCCTTCTCTAGGGTCAGATTATCATCTACTGTGTTATGCATCTGCACCTTTCTGTTTCCTACAAGTTTCCTGTATGGCCAAACAGCCATGTACTTAAAACAACAGCCCAGTAACGTGAAAAAGTGATGCTTGATTTATGAGAACTAAGTTATTAGTTCTTAGTCCCAGGGTTCTGAACGTTACCTGTGAAATGCTGACATTTTCAAGTCTTGCTGAAACTATTGGAACCTGAGGCCGTTGCTGAGAAATGTATGGGATTAGGAAAATGTGCAGTATTTGTAAGGGTTAAATGAAGAACTGCCAGCAGGAATGGCAGTTTCCCAGCTCCTGGCAACTTATTTATCTATCTCACTGTAAACTGCAACCAGAACTGGTTTTGAATTGCCAATGTATTTTACATGGGCATCTTCAGGTCAGATATCTAAATGCATTTAGACACTGATTTCAGTGTAAGTTTGGTGGCCAAATATCTTTAAAGGCTGTATATATAGGCTTCACAGAGCCCAAATTCATCTCAAGAGTAACCAAATCATAAATCTCTGTGAGCCTCAAAAGATGTACAATTAAGCCAAGTTGTACCAAATCCAAATGCATTTGTTTGGTGAGTAACAAAGAATTCCAGAGACATTTTAATGCAAAAAATGGAAGAAAACCATTCCTATACATGAAATAAATGAATAAAAAGTTTAAAGAGGCTCTGTGCCTCCAAACAGGTATAGGTAAAAAATCTATTTACATTGTAAATAATTATAATTCTAGATGCCAAAGAAAACTGACACTAGAGATCTTATTAGCTCTTGCTTTCAACCATCAGTGCAGACTGGAGAACAAATGAACACGTTATCATCAATAGTCCTAAAGAGATCACAAGATACACACCCCTTAAAGACTTAAAGAAACAGAAGGTGCTGCATGTGCATGAAGGGAATCATAAATTAGGAATCTTATTCCCCAGTGGGCAGTCAAGCAACCCCAAAACAGAGCTATGATGGTAAAATGCAGTGGCTTGTTTTTTTATCTGAAAATAATTACCAAAACTATTTGTTTATTTATTTAGCCCTTGTCCAATGGCCTGAATCTTTTTCTTGCTGAAACAGAATATTTGATTCAAGGGAAAGATTCTGGAGCAAGAATGCAGGTGGTTACACCTGAACAAAATTCTATAATAATGCTCTAGGGCATGTAGCAGAGTTAGCATGGAAGTTAATAAAACTCAGTGCTGTGAGCATACACAGAAAAAGAAATAACCACTAACTTCTCCAGAATGGTTTCAGCAGGAGAGACCTTGTAACTCTCAGTCACTGAAACTAATGAGAAGGATTAGTCCTACAAATGCAGCCTGTCCTAGAACAATGTTGGTGAGTCAGATGTAACAGATGCCTTTTGCCTGTCATACCCAAGGAAGTGTCAAGAGTAGATTTGTCTGGAGTGAATCCATTGCTTAAAGTGGTAAAATACCTTTTCTATTCAAAACAGAGAGCACCACTATGGTTTACAGCATTCCTAGGCTTTCTGTCAGTGACTTGTCTATCTGCTCTTGACAGCTCTTTTCCCTGTCTTGTTGCTGGTCTGTGTGGAGCTTTATAGGCACAGAAGGGTAACTTTCTACTCTTGGACATTTAATAACATGCACTGCAGTGAATGCTGAAATGCTGAGCACTTGCAATTTTGTCTGCAATCTACAGTATTCTGGGCACTTACAAAAAGTGCACAAAAATAGGACAGCAACCAAGCGCCAACAGCACCTTTCCACTAACTGGCAAATCACCAAGATGACTAAGCTCATCTAAGAGAGAGAACTTGCTAACCTACAGGTGGTCATCCTCAGAATGTAGCAGATTTTCTAAGAGCTGGCTGAATCATGATGACAAATCTGCTACTTTCAGTTCTTATTGTGTGGGAAATAACTTTTGTGAAAGAATATATAGCAAAGAACTCAACTCACCAGTCTTCTCCATAGCCAAAATCAGAAGTAGAGCAGCTGCTTGTAAGCTGAGGATCCGCTACACTCTCAGTGCTGTTTTTCAATCTTGTGTAGTTTTTACGAACAATATATCCCCTAAAAGCTGAAAAACATAGTTTTGAATCAGAAAGATTCTGGAGAAACTGAAACTGTCTCTGCAACACAGACCTGAATGTCTCCAGCTTTCACTGAATTAGTGCATTAGTGAATTAGAACACTTAGTACCCCACAGGAATGACTCCAGTGTTTGCAATGTTACCAACACCTGGAAGTTCTATGATGCCTTACACTCTCACTGTTGACCACTTGGCACAGTCCAGTCAAGGAAAACAGGCCCTGCTCCCCTCCCAGAAAAGTGTCTAATTCAAACAGGAATCCAACTCAGAACATATTAAAATAAAATCACTCCCAAAACAACTTCTTTAATCACAACTTCTCTATGAAATAGTCATAATTTTGCTGAATCAGAGCTTTACTTTCTTTTATTATGGGACAGTGGGGTGAGGAGCTGGGGACAAATATATTCACTTACAGTCTTCTCCTATTTTTTCAATTAACTGTAACCATAAACAAACATTTAAAATACCTCTTATAAAAACAGGGAAAAAATTATAGACAGTAGAATTTATACTATTCCTAAAAAAAAAAAAAAAGCAGAAAAATAATAATCACAAAAAATACTAAATAAAGAAGGAGGCATATAGTGGAATGTCATGGTAAAGAAAATGACAATTAATAATATTTTGAGGATATCTACATCCTTTCTTTTCATATACTGTCTCAGAGTTTGGGTACCTGAATACCATAATTATTTCTATAGTTTTATCTTGAATTTTTTGCATCTGTGAGCAGTAATAAAGCACCAGCACAAAGCACAGATAGTGATACATACTGCACTTAGGACAATGGACTAAAAAGGTTGCAATATACACTTAAACTCACAAAATCTTAGATTTTATTTTTGTAGGGTTTATTTCAAGCATTATTTTAAGTAGAAATATGTAGGGGGAGAAAGGACTGAATAATGAAAAAATAAATTCAGCGTCAGTGCCATTCAGTGAAATTCAGTTTCAGTGTACAATAAGCAGCTGCTGAATAAGGCTGAGGGTTGTGAGAGAAAGGAGCTGTGTATTAGTCAAGCAGGACTGCAGTTTAAGCAGTGAGACAACATGAAAAAGGGTAGTGGAACTGAGCTGAGGAGATATTATGATTTTTGAAAAATATGTTTCCTATCCAGGAAAAGCTTTTACGCACACTAGATGCATACAAACCAGGGTCATTCTGAAGACTAAATACCCAAAGGAGAAGAGCAGCCCTCTCATTGGCGTCCAGGGTTACATATTACAAGCACAGATAGGCACAGAAATAAGGTCTATGGCAACCTCATGTAGGATCAGGGTCATGGTAACATTGTTGATTACCACAGGAAATCAGGAGGTAGGATAAATACCGAGTAAACTGAAGAACAGAGAAATTGATCAGAAGATTATCAATATTTCTCTGTACCTCACACTTCTGATTTTTATGAGCACTGAGGTTTCTGGGATAAGAAGCAACAAAAAATGCCTCTTAATGAGAGGTTATGAAAATAAACAACCATTCAGTTTACAGAAAGCATGACAGAAGTCTGGCCTGCTGAGGTGTTGAACCAAATACAGAGCTCAGGTATCATGAGGCATGAGCAACTTTCTTCCATTAATAATCAGATTAGGAAAGTCTGCCTATCTGTCAGAGATGAGGCAAACTCTCTCTTGTCCCGTGTGATCAGGCTTCCAATCCTTAACTATCCCCTACTGACCAGACAAGGATGCTACTCTGCTATCAGCAGCAGGGACAGCTTGCCAGCAGTCACCTCTCTGCAGCTGAAACATGCTGTCAGTTAGTTGAAGAACCACTACACAGAAGTGCTGAAACAAATGAACTGATAAGATAAACTTCAGTTTTATCCTTAGTAGTTTCTCAGTTTTTTGCTAATTCCTGGCATGTGTGTCTATAAAATCAACCCTGATACTTGCTGTGATTTTATATTTAAATATTGCTTTTCCTATTTCTCAGAGTCTCTTACTAATGTTAGTACAACCATTTTGGTCTTTGCCCCATTCACTATGTAAAAATCTGCTATATCTGATTTAATAAATATAGTTTTTTCCCTAGCTTCTGTTTTCATAGGTATTTTCAAGATCAACTGCTCTTCAACATAACCTTCCCACAAGATGGTTTCTAACTTTCTTCCAAATTACCTTGAATCTGAAATGTAAATGGCTGTATTTATCCTACTTCTGAGTAATAGAACAACTGAAGTACAGGGTAAACAAACTTCATTAAGTCTCTCAAAAGCTTCACCAAACACTAGTAGGACTGCATCTTTTCAACATTTATTAACAGGATCTATAATGTTTCAAAAGAAATGCATATGCACAGAATTCTACTGGGGGAGTCTGAGAGGGTGGGAAGCTGTTCCATCACAGCAATTTGCATTACTGACTGGTGCTGGTTTTGACACTAAGCACTTGGCTCAAAGAGTGTGAAATTAGCAGACTCATGTTGCTACTGCTCCATGAACAATCACTGCATCATTGAAGAAGAATGATTACCAGCTGTCACCTCATTTTCACCTTATTCAGTCTATATTCCAAACTTTCCAGCAACAGTAGTTTTAACCCTGATCTTTACATAGCCAAAGATGACAGGATCTGAAAAGCAATATAGGAACTGTACTTAATTTTAACACCTCTATTAGTAACTTGGTGTTAAATGCTTTATATGCCACAAATTACAACATGAATTTTTACTTCTTGTACTGAAAATTTCTCACACAAAGAGAGTTTACTTTCAGCTTCAGCACCTAGCAAACCAAGAACCTGTTTATCTCAGGGAGTCTGAGATTTGGCATCTTGAAGTTACAAACTTTTAAGGTCTAAATACCAAGGCAATATACATTACACACAGTATTTCACAATTCCAGATAGGAAAAGCCCAGGCATTTTCCTTCTGATTCCCACAGGAAATATATAATTACAGAGCAAATTGTGAAGCATAGTGTCAAAAGATCAAAGCTAAACAATCACAGGTCTATGAGAGAACTATAAAGAAAGGAGATGAAGTAGTTTTAAAACGGTAGAAGGATTAATTCTCAGTCATTAAAAAAAATCATATGAAGCAGACTTTTTCAACACATACATATTTTTATTCTGTAACATCACCAAAAATAGCATATAACAGCAGCTCAGAAGAGAAAGCTCATGCTTGCTAAGGAGAAGGTAGTTGACTTGCTAGGAACAGCACATAATTTTCTTAATTTGTCTAGTTAAAGAACATTCAGCAACTTAACTAACAGCATCTGAGAGAAATTAGAGCCCATGAATCTGATTATTCATTCCATGCCAAATTAATTCCAATGAGCAGTAGAAGGCATAGAGTCACATCCTTTGTTGTGAGCCATGAATACATCCCCTCTTTCACCTCTCTAGATGGATATTGGGTGATACATGTTTAATAGCAGAAAAAATCTCCTAAGTTCTCCAGCAGTAGCATTATGAGAAGGAAGTTATGAATTCTCATGTACAAGCAGTAATAATCAGTAACAAACAGTGACTATTAGCAAGACTCACTGAGGCTGTCATCTGGTCTGATGTTGAGCACAGAGTTCACAGAATCACAGAATTTGCTGAGTTGGAAGAGACCAACAAGGATCATCAAGTCCAACTCCTGGCTAAGCACAGGACCATCCTGAAGAGTCACACCACATGCCTGAGAGCATTGCCCAAACACTTCTTGAACTGTGTCAGGCTTGGTGTTGTAACCACCATGTATCACTGTCTCTGATCTTGAGACTTGGTCAAATAAAAAAGTGAAGATGACTATTAAGTTCTTGCAATATCAGCAAGCAAAAGGAAGATATTTTATTGTACATTGTCCCTTCCTGATTAACCACGAAATCCAGTAGGAACAGTCTCCATTTTTTCCCTCAAAATCAGGTGAAAAGTCAGACATTTGAACATTGGCAGAGCTTAGCTCAGAGATGGGGATGGAATATAAACCCCTATACTTTAAAATTATAAGGCCTTCTCACTTTTTTTAAAATGCTAATGAGCATTAGGCATTTAATGGCATTAGGCATTTAACTAGAGACATATTAAACATGAAGAACTATCAGATGCCATAAACTAGTACAGAACACAATGAGATGGGAGAGTAAAGTTAACCAAAGCTGTGCAGCCTGCACAAACTAATCTGGTTTACTCTGACTGTGAAATTAAGATAATATGATAAATCTGTTCAGCTCCCATTCAATGTTTTTTACACTGACAATGTAGTTAAAAGAAAGAAAACTACTGATATAAAAAAAAGTAAAATGGATCTGCTGTTTAGGAGTAATTTTCAATCAAAATTTTAAGAAAACAGTTTTAGATATATTTATCAAGTGCTTAGAGGTTTTTGGAACGTTTTACTCATGTAATTCTTAGACCTATACAATGGTATTAGCTGATGTACATGTACACACACATACGTAGTAATACAAAGAGATGAATAAATATAGGAATAAATATTTTAAAAAGATTTTCTTGTCTTCCACTGAAACTTAATTTTGCTGCTGAAATTCCCAAAGGCAACACTTCAATTAAAAGCTTACATTTACCATAAATGTAAACCAGGAAATTGTAGCTCTTCTCTGTCCCTCTTTTTTTTAAAAAAAAACTAAAATGGAGTAAATTTTGCCAGAAGTACAGGTTAGAGATTTGTAAGCAATACTGCATCAGCAGAAGTTACAGAAAGAATACAATCTACAAGGGGATGCTTCCTTCTTAACACCCATCACTTTTTATTTAAGGAAAAGAGCCCAAATCTAGAGTTCTTGATAAAGAATTTTCTAATACAATAGGACATATGGTGAGTGTGTGAGCACGTGTTGGAGGAGGAGATGGTGGCTCAGTGGATTAGTCATTTGCCTTTCACCTCTGGAAGCATAGTTAAACTCAGTCTTGACCAGAGCTGCACAGTATATTCCAGATGGCTAAAGTGGACCTAATTAAAATGAATTCAGTGATGTCACCTCAGATCTAAATGAATTGCATGCACCACTCATTTGGCATTTTGGCAATGTCAGTTCACAAATAAAATCACCAGATTAAAATCCTCCCTTAAGTCTTTTGGGACAAGTCACACTGCATGGAAATACATGCTATCATAACTAGAAAACATACTTTCATAATTGTATTATCTGTTGCTTTTAATTATAATTATTTCTAAATTCTAATTATTCTAAAATAAACATTTAATGAGATTTGCATGTGAGGTAAATCCATGAAGGAACATTTCAGTCAAATGATTCAGCGGATATACACTGATTTAAACCAGCTGTGAATCTGGCAAAATAATTTTAAAAAAATCTTTGACAATATATTTTTCCCTCTTATGTAGATGTGAATCAAAACACTGTAAATTCCAACTACAAAGAAATACTCAGAAGTGCAAAGTATTGTCAACTGAAACACTTAACACAAAATCATTCTTTAGAATTTGTTTCTGAGTTAAAACCTAGCATTTTTTAACCTTCACAGTTTGAGAAATTGTAGAAGACCTTGTTTACCCTGTGTACCAATTTAGCCATGAGTCTAATATCATCTGTATATTCTGAGAACCTGAGATGTAGATATGCTAAAGTAGGGTAGCTTTCTCTTCCCCATTTAATTCAAATTCACTAATATTTTGTTTTCTAGTGAGGGTTTCCCCCCTTCTGAAATAACAGCTTTTTTTCTTGTAATATAATACACTCAGGAATTTTATCCTCATGTATATTGTGAGGGTTGTTTTTTTTCTAAGTTTGTTTTTTCTTCCAACATTTCTTCAATGGATACTGAACTGCTGGGCCCACAGAGATCTCCAGACCACCAGCTCATGTATTTGAAAGGCATCTGTTTATTTTTAAAATGCAAATGCAGCCTACCTCAAAGACTGACTCGCAAGAAATGAACAATCTGAACAAGTCAAGAGGTTTCCAATCAGGGGCTGTGTTCCTCCTTTTTATCAGGCTATGATCACTTGCTGTCAAAACCACTTAAACAATATCCTGGAACCTGAATGAAGTCCCCCCACAATTAAAATGAGCAGGATAATCCTGCAAGAATTATTCAGGCAAATCATTTTTCACACAGTTTAAAGTAATGATAAGGTCATTTACAAAAGAAATCAGCGCCTTTGAAATGCTGACTTGTAGACAGAGGACTGCCTGGAGGAGGGCCATAGATAACAGTGAAGACTGGCCTCCTAACACTACCCTTGCAGTCTTTGGAACTGATTCTGATGAGGAGAAGGCCCAATAAGGTTAATACCCCTACTTTGATCTCTGTCAAAGCGTACCAGCAAGAATTAATTTACATTTCAGATGAAAAAGGTTGACAGCATGAAAAGGCATCTTGTTTCTGGTATGTGAATGTGCTGTAATAGATCGGGAATTCTGAAAGGAAGTTCTGAGGAAGCTAAAGGGATAAGCTGAGCGGCTGCTTTTATTGGGAAAGAGATGAAAGGAAAACAAATTTCAATATGCGCTGTTCTGTAGAAACATGTAAGCCAAATGCTTCCTAAATTCCAAGGCCTGCTTGAGTGGGGCAGGGGGGAGGGAAAGGAGAGGGAAGTACATATAGTTTAATTATATGTTTTTGCTAATGCAGATGACGAATGCAAACAATCTCACTGCCTGGAATGGCTCTTTCAAAAAAAACTACAAAGGTGACTATACTCCATTTTACTAGAAAGCTGCCTTGAACTACCCTCACACTATAAGATGTGGAGGGAAGGGAGAGATTTAGAGTATCTTTTGTCTCCATGTCACTAGGCACTTGGACTGTGTAATATTATGTAAACAACACAAAAACTGTCAGTGTATTTTAAAACCTGGAATATAGCCATTAATAGCAAGCATAAGCTTTGATTTGAAACACAGAATAATTAGCATATTGAGAAGAGAAAACCTGCACAAGAAATATTTTCAAATAAGTAGTCCTAGATATAGGTTTCCAAAGGCACACAGAAAAGTGTTGAGGACTATTATTATTATTATTATTATTATTATTATTCCTCCCATTCTACTAGAGTACCAAAGACAGGAGGAGCAGCCAGTCTAATTAACACAAAGGTTCACTGTGTCACTCTTAACCTAATGTTTACTCACTCAGGCTGATCACTGAAACAGTCAAGTACCAGGTTACAAAGGAAAACAATGTGTGTTTTGAAGAGTACTAGCAGCATTCCTCCAGCATTAGGTCCAGAGAGTTCAACAGTGTCCAAATTCACTCCCACTGCCTCTGTTCTGCCAGGTTCAACACAGTATCTAAAAGATGGCAGGAAGCAACAGAGCTCTGAATCTCTCCCATGTGTGCTAACAGCAGAATACATCAGTACTTTCTCTGAAGAGCTAAAAATCTGTCTAAATAAAACTCTAAGGCAGAATGTCCCCTGCAGTTTCCAAGTGATAATGCTACACACATGCTTCCTATTGCACCTGAAGTAACTCTCACCTTAAGGAGCTGATAATAGTGAGACAGTCATGGGTTAACTGTTTCACTTTCCTTTCTTCAGCAAAAGGTTGTTGTAATCAAAGTCCAGGTATGTATATACTTGTAAAGGTAGCAAATACTCCAGGAAGTAGTGTCAGGGGGGTACTTTAAGGTCTGCTCTCTGTGCTATCATGTAAACAACTGAAAATGACAACTCAAAGGACAGGAAGAATGGGAGAGAGTACTTGAGCAATCCTTCAGAGCTGACGAAAAATAAAAAAAAAAATTTCCATTTAATAGAATATACTGCATTTAACCCTAGAGCTTCATGATTTTACATAACAGTACTTATGCAAAGCTACAAATAATTATTTGATCCAAATGATATTCTGTTCCTTTTGGTAACTAGAACGGTATTCTGTTTTCTGCTGAAAGTCATAATGACACTTAATTTCAGAGTAGCAAACTAGATAACACAAAAATGAATTAATTTACTAGGAATGGTTTGAGAACAAGTAAAATAATATTACAAGAAATATTTTTCATATTGATTTCACACTATGAGATACAGAACAGGGGGTGACAAAGCTAAAGGAATTGTAGCACAGGAAGTTGGTAGAAGTGGTATCTTGGTTTATCTGTAAACACATTAGTTACAATCATTTTTTTATCACTCACAGTCTTTGAACCTGGAGTTGGACAGCGAAGGTGTACTGTACTGCATCATATGGAGGCTGCTTCATATTGGCAGCATCCGAAAACAGCATTGAGTTCACAGCATTCACAGTGCTGGTTCTTAGATTTCTGTGCCATATGGTACTCTGCTCTCTAGTAGAGACCTACACAGCCCTATGGGCCTGTTCCTCCAATAATCTCTTTACAGTTTATTCAAATTCATATTGATATGGCTGCATAGGAGTCTGGCAGATTGTCAAAAGATTGGTCAAAGCTGGCAAACCCAGCAAGCAGTCAAAACAAAAACCTGGCAACCTGCCAAGATCAGTGCTCCAAACAAAGACAGGGAAATGCAAGTCTAGTGTCTCCCGTCCACACTTAGCCAAGAATTAACTTAACAGCTTTTAATTACTATATTTTGCTTTCAGAGAAGTACTTATAAAAGGTCCAAACTGTCACTGATGTCATTTGACACTGAAGCAAAAATAATCAGAAGTAATGTTTTTTGATAGCTTTTGTTTGGACTTCACTATTTTTTTGGGGGGGGGCTATAAACACTGACACACACAAAATTATCCACAAAAAAAATAGGTGTTGGCAATTGAAATACTGTTTTAATTACCTGCCTGAATATGTATAGCAGCATCAGTTCTTCTGTTCCTTATTTCCTTGTACTTCCTGCGAGCTTCATATCCTCTCCAGGCTAAAAATACAAAACCATGTGCTGGAAATTACATTTATTTAAGGAAGTGCTACAGAGTCTACAGGGTCAGAGATGTGCTGAAACTTTCATTTCTCCTGCCATAACTACTTCGGCCCCCACCCCCAATAGCTCTTCCCCACCCACCCACATGTTGAACTCTGGGTTCATGACTGCAGTATTCACATCCTCACAACTTCAAACACCACTTCACTCATTCAAATTTTAATTGTCACCATGTGCTCACTGATGTCCTAACCCAAAAGACAAAGGTGCGTCATCATTCTTGCTCACGCAGTTCCCCAAATCACTACAAGGAAACCTGCTAAATTACTGATAATCAGCCTCTCAGGCCCATCTTTTGATGTATATCTGGAATTCTGGAATGCATGTGCTACTGCATTTTAATTATGTGCTGCATGTTATTATAGACATACCTAACAATATTTTCATTTTGTGCATAGGCATCATGTTCAAAATACTAAAATATTTAAATACAGACATTACCAAATGCTAAGATGCCAATTTAGAAGTAAATCAATAATGTCTGCATCAATGAGCTGGACAGAAAACATGTCCAGTCATTTAGATTTCCTAATAAACTGCAATTAATAAGTTAACAATGTAGATGCAATTTAACTGATTGAAATACAAAGACACTCAGTAAAATAGGGAATATGAACATTTACCAGACTGTATAGTAATAGCACTATTTTCTCTTTTATCTTTGACTTTCTTGTACCTCCTTGCTCCAAGCCATCCCTTGATATAAGCTTGCATGACCACCACCCTTCCTATAACTTCTCGCAGGAACAGATTTAACTGCTCTATATGGTAATACTTTAGAAAAACCTGTAACGGAACAACAACAAAACAAAAAAATCAGTATTACAATCAGTATTATAACCTCTTGTATTCTGTCTTTTCATTAGTCCTCAAGCAGTCTATTTAAGGGTGTCATTGCTGAGAAAACTAGAAAAATACTGACTGTACTTATCATAGAAATCTTGTGAATAAATTATTTGCTCTTGTGGAAATTTGTCCTTGTGGAACTTCTTTATTCCACTGATTATAATCACTCCACTGCTAACCCTGAGATTAACTTCATTGCTTAGAACGTGGTGCTAGTAACACCAAGGCTGGAATTCAACCCTTGTATGGGCCATTCACTTGGAAGCTGCCTTGATGATCCTTGTGGGTCCCTTCCAATTCAGAATATTCTGTGATCCTGTGAAAATAAATTCCACATTTATCCCCTTTACAAAGTAAATTGGATGATGGGATCTTTTCAGGTATGCACAATTTGGAAAGATGACCTTTCTGGTCAGTGGAAACACAAATCTTCAGCTGAATTTGGTTTTAGACATAATATTGTCTAAAACCGTTCTCCTTCAAAAGGCAAATCTTATGGGTGCTTGCATACATTTTATCTGGGTCTTGCGGAAGAAAATTCTCCATTTTTCATTTGTGTAATGTAAAACAACTCAAAGGACTGTGTAACATCCCTTTAAAAGAAGTTATTCACTCCATTTTAAACCATCAACAAAGGCTTTTGACAGAGCAAGAAGGAGCTTACCTGAAACTCCATGAATGGATAATGGTACCAACCAGGCTCACAGGATGGGTCAAATTGTGACGTTTCAGCTGCATCATTATTAAGAGCATGGGGAACTTCAGGAAGTCACTACATCAGTCGGCACTGATGTACTGTCCTTATCAAGACAGCCATGTGCTGAATGCACTTTGGGGAGGTACCCAATGCACCCCTTCTCTTTCAGCACTAACTCAGCTGGCTTGGGAAGGCACTTCCATAACCTGGGAAGCTAATTGGAGCAAATTCCTTGCTCTTTTGTTCATTCATGCAGTACTTTTTGAACCACTATTAGACATACTTTGTAAAAGTATACTATCCTTGAGAAGATGTTAGCACCCTCTACCTTGGTTTTCCCAAGAATCCAGTTGTCTAGTTTAGATTTCTCCAAAATGGCAAGACAGTTTTCTCTGCTACCGAGGGGAGTCTCGTGTGCCTTGAATGCAAGGTAGTAATACCTGCAAAATGACAAAGAAAGAATTAAACTGACGATCAATATGTACTTCTGCTGTTTTTCTCTAGCTCCAACCTTTGTCTCTAGAATTAACAGGCCAAATTCTTCCTTATACTCAATTGCCTTCATAAATCATGACACAGCTGTCATGAATAGATATTTGAACATATAAATTACTAGGACAAACAATTGGGATGATTACGGTCAATCTTAGGAGTCTGGAGCAGACCCATACTAAACAAGATTGTCTTCTTTTTTTGTCCATGTTCCCTTGCAAAGAACAGCTCCTAAAAATTACATTAAATAACATATAGATAATGAAAAAGCGATGCAAACATGTTTGAACTGAATTAAGAACCAATCTCTTCCTACCTATAAAGCCATTATGCATTAATGAAGACTTTTTATACTATTTAAGTAAACCTACTTGCAAACAATTACCTTAAGTAATTACAAGAATATGTGCCAGTTAGTTTACAAATTTAAGGTTATTTTAGCACAAGTACACTGTTAAATGGTAGCAACTGCCACCTCAGCTCTCACTTATTAACTACCATGTGTTGTCTTGGTATGAAGTTATACTACTAAAGGTGGTACTCTATTTACACTGGGATTGAGAGGAACTGGCAGGCTGAGCAAACCATTCTACTAATTATTAGCATGGAGAAGAGCCATCAGATGTTCTTTAAAACATGAAGAGAAGAATGTGACCAGTGAATCTCAATGACAGATTCCCTTGTAGCCACACAGAGTCAAGAAAACATCACACCTTATACAGAAGAAAAAAATGGAGAAGCAATTAGAAAATTTAGAATTCTGCAAGACTTCTGGGGGTTTTTTTAATCAAAGAGTATGATTTTCAAATATTAGTTCCAGTTAATCTCTAGATATTAGCTCCAGTTGTCACAAGAAAGAAAAAAGAACCACTAAAACAGTCTATTAAGATCAAACAGGAACAAAGTGACATCTGAAATGAGAAATACTGGAATAAGTTCTGGACTGGAGACATAGATATTCACCAACTGGAGACATTGCTGGCTCTGAATAATGACAGATTATGTATTGCTGAGTTATTTTTAATGCAGTGACTTTCTCAACAATGTGGTATTGCAAATTCTTTAGCCAAGTTTTTCAAAATATCAGCTCATGCCTTTTAGTAGGTTTGGAGAAACATGGTGTATTTAAAAGAAAAAAGTACATTTCCTCTGCCTTATTATTTAAGTTAATGATGCCAGTTTTTACAAAACAAAGAGTACTGAGTTGCAGTAATAAAACCAGATTTAAAATAAATGTATCACAAATAATTTTTGGCAGCATAGTATTTCAAGAGATAACTGACAGATACATGGGGGAAGTTACACTCATAGTAAAGTGCTGTTTGCTTCAAAAGCCAGTTCAGACAGCCATGTGAGCTACTCATATATGGGAGGGAGGGAGGGAGGGAGGGAGGGAGGGAGGGAGGGGGGGAGGGAGGGAGGGAGGGAGGGAGGGAGGGAGGGAGGGAGGGAGGGAGGGAGGGAGGCAGGGAGGGAGGGAGGGATTCAAGTGAGTGACACTGGTTGTTCATGTATCTTTTAAGGTATATTATTGATGTGAATTTTAAAACCACGGAACAGTTTTTAGATAGCACTGATGCAATAAAATATTCAAGGGGAATCTCAATTTTTTAATCTTATCATTGGCATTCCATTTACTGAAAAGTTGACTTATTTGTGACAAATATCTAAGTAAAAAGTACTTTTGAACTGTGTGATTTACCTGCCTGACTACATCATTTTGTTTATGACCAACTTCATTATCTGTTAAAGGTAGTATCCTCTCCAATAGCTCTCTTTTATGATCTAGAATGTAGTTGCTTTGGTGCTCCGAAAAAACCCATAAATAAAACAATGGTCATTTTTCTTATCAAATCCTGTTTTAACAAATGCTTTTATAATTTAAATTTATCTATACTCTAAGAAAGCAAGCTATTCAGAATGACAAGAACTTTACAAACCATGGGAGTAACTGCATGGGAATAACTACAGTTTCTGTATGTAAACATATTGTCTCCCGATATTTTTTTAAAACTTCCTCTAAATGTTGATTTTCCAAACATTTTGATTGATTTAACCACCGCACAGAAGACACCTGTACCTGGTTAAATATAATTACTGTTGCTTTCCAGTTATGTCATAGAATCACAGAATATTCTGAATGGGAAGGTGTTACACTATATTGGGAACGGTGAGGTAGTAACGACACTGACTCTCTTGTGAGTTAAACAGGAGAGTAAGGGTTATCACCCCAAATCTTCTTTTATAGACAAGTGCATGAAGATCTGGAAAGATAACACTCTTACTGGTCAGTAAACTAAGACATTACCATCATTGGTCAGTGTGGTACACCACCCCTCGACCTTCTCTTGCAAGAAAACAAGAAAGTGACAAACAACATCTGCAAGGCTGTTTTCTATCTCTAAGGGTTATTTTGATTCCTCCTTGTATTTTCCCAGGCTACTTTCTCAGGCTAGTCTGAGAAAGTTATGTGACTTGCTTTTCCATAGACACTGGGCTCCCTGCTTGCTGATTGCATTTAGCATCTACAGGAAGGCACCCAGAAGGGTCATGAAGTCCAACTCTTGGCCTTGCACAGGACATCCCAAAGAGTCACATCATGTGCCCAAAAACATTGCCAAATGCATCTTGAACTCTGTCCAGTTTGGTGCTGTGACCACTTCCATGGGGAGCCTGTTCTAGTGCCCAACCACCCTCTGGGTGAAGAACCTTTTCCTGATATCCAACCTAAGCCTCCCATGGCACAACTTCAGGGCATTCCCTCATCAAAAGTAAGGTGGAAATGACTGTACTCATCAGAAATATTTGTGCAAAAATGTATCCTTTCCCTGGGTTATACATTCTGCTTGAAATTTTCTACACATGGCACACTCTCAGCTACATGTTTCCTAGAAGTACTTGACTAATCACATTCTCAGTAGTGTAAGACTACGTAAGAGGAAAGTAATTTTCCCTCAGAAGAACTGATTCTCAAACATGATGAAATCCTGGAATTCTGCATTTCTTACCTAGTGGTTTTTACTCTGAAATACATACTAATCTTCATGGATGTGAATACTATTTCAGAAAAAACTTACATTAATATAGTATTAACTGTACTTACTAGTCATTAGAAATAAACCAAAATTTTTCAAAAGTTGAAATTAACCTCAGAACGCAAAGCTAGGGTGTGCAGAAGTAAGGTTAAATGCTAAAGACATCCAAGTTTGCTAAGATATGGAAAACTTCAGAAAGATGCTGTGCATTAACTAACTGTTTAGGGACCAGGCATTTTAGTGTTGGCGGTTTCAAAAATAAACTGATTGTAAAAAAATGGTTTAATTTACCACTCTTCCCTAAAGGCTAAACTGTGAAACTGTTCCGTAAAATGCATTTAAACATCACCATTAACTACTATACCAGTGTCTCTTGCTGAAGTTCCCTTAACATTCCAGACTTAATGTCTATGTCAATTATACATAATTAACACAAAACAGTAATGATTAACCCTTTTTCTCTTTAAAACAAAATGTAATGGCCCAAGGTGGATAATAGATAATGATATGTGAAAAGCATGAGGTTCAAAATCCCTTTCCAGCCAGACCACAAGCAACAATAGGAAGGTTTTCAACATCACAAAACCATTTGTTCCTTCTCAGCCCTGGAACCAGAAACTTTAAAAAAAGTACATTTTTTTTAGAACTAAAAGAGCTGAAAAATAATTTCCAAAATTTCTAACTTTTATTGGTTGTACCTCACCTCTTTCAGAAATTTTCAAATATGAATTCACAAAAATAATTACATTTGACTCTATATTAACAATATAAATAAAAAAATTAAAAAATATACATCTAAGATACTCTTGAAATTCAGTAACAGACACCTAGCATGCTGTAAATCATCAGACAAATATAGAATCACAGAAATACTCTCAGAAAAGCATAATTTGGTGCAATGTGTTTATACTATGTCAGCTAGCAGACTTTCCCCTCCTAATGTTTTCCTATCATCTCCATCCTGCAACCATTTACCAGCGTTCTGTGAATGGGAAAAGTCTAGAAAGTGTATATGGAAGGTGCAGTAGTTCACCATATTTAAAGTGTATGGGAACATGCTATAGATCCGGTGAAATCTTAAAGCCACTGAAACAAATAAACATTTCCATGGATAATAGTAAAATCAAGGTATCAGGCAATGTTGAAATTATGTTTCCAAAAATCACTTATGAACTTTGATATAGTGCAGGTTTACTGTTAAAAGTAGGCTTGCATTAAAAATGCATCATTTAAAAAGAAAGCATTCTTTCTCCATAGCAAATCTGTTGACTTCTAATTTAATTCAGTGCTTCCCTGCTTTAGCATAATAAGGAAGCGTATCAACGCTGCATTTTTGGTGTTAGAAGAAAATTCTTACTGAGGTTATGTTTTACAAGATTTTGTAATGTTTGACCAGTTTTTATTCCTAGCTCCACTCCATGCAAAATGTGACTTATTAAGGCCAATGAGGCTTTATGTGGTAATGAGAAACGTAACACTGGTGCTTTAGAAACTGTGTATACCATGTGAACTAACAGTGTCCTTAAGCAAATTTGTCCTGTGAGACTGAAAAGCAGAACCAGCCCCACTGGGATCACTGTTACAGTAATAGCACTGGTATCTGAGTAATATCATCTGACTACTGTGGTGTGGAATAGGTAATGCTTATAGTAAAAGTTTATCGTGTGTCTTAATGCAGTACAAAAAACTTTAATGCCTAACATAAACAGGCAGTGAAAAAAAAAGACAATCCTTAAATTAAACTTGTGCAAAAGATCTCAACACATTCCTATGAATTGATGAGACATTACAAGTATGACAGATTTAGTACCATTGGCCTACCGAGCCCATTATCTTTCAACCCACTGCAAAGTGTACACCCATAAAAGGAGGATCCAGCCAAAGGATATGTGTTGAGGACATACCACATCGTGTCATGTGAAGTCCAGGGGCACTCAGCAAGGAGTGTTCCATCCAGTGTGACCTTCAGCACAGGTTCTCACAAGAAAGCACAACTCCCTTAAGCTGTGCAATGCACGGTCACCACATGACCCCACATTTCAGGCACACCTGGTTGACTGATCAAGTTAATAACCTGTACCTAAAATCTGAGATTCCAGCCTGGAAAACGGGTCATGTTGCATCTAAGACAGCTGCATCATATCAAGGAATGCAAGACAGGGCCAAGGGAGACAAAGTGTCTAAGACTTGACAGGGATACAGTGTTTACAGGGACTGCAGATTACATTTTCCTACATTAAGTAAAAGAATATGTATATTTATATACATAAAACAGATGGTAATATACTTGGCTGAAGAAACATTGTGTGAATGAGTTACAATTAAGCCCTCTCCTCACCATCTGTTTTTTAACCCAATAAACTACATCCAGGTTTGCAAATAATCTGCTCTACATGAAAACAAGAAATAAAGAGTAACATTAGAGCTTTATCTTTTGTTTACCTCCCACCTGATAAACTCTGAATGGGTCTGTTCCCTGCCTTTGATTGTTTTGTCCTCATATTTCCTGCTAGGAGTTTACAAAACAGCATTATCGAACAGGCAGATAAGAAGCACACCTATTTGTTTAATAACATCAAGGGAGAAAAAATGCTGGCTCATCCATTTTGTTGTTCAGTTGCTCAAAAGGATCAAAATACCAATTAACTTGCTGGCTTAAAAAAAATCTTTGATATCCTTACATTCACTGACATTTTGAAACTCTTCTTCATACTTGCCTAATGTCTTTTTGATTATGAACAAAGAAGTGGCAATCTGTTTAGCATTTGACCTGTTTTCTCAAACATTTTTATGTATTCAACTACTTAGTTCCTAAAAACACTTGACTAGACTTAGCTGTAAGTTGAAGAAAAATGTTTCTTGTTCCACTGATAGCTTTATAAAGTATTACTTGATTTTATTTGCAAGAGCAAAAGAGAATAGAATTTGTTTTAAAACAAAGCATGAGCTGAACAAAGGATCAAGAACATCTCTCCCGCCCCCGCTTATATTCTGAACTCAGAAGTCTTCTTTGCTGTTGTGTAAATTGCTACATGTACTTCCCTCTCCTTCCCTTTTTGTGTTGACTTTTTTTCCTTAACAAATTACATCAATAATGTAATGTGCTTTAGTCCATCAAGTTGGACTAGAAACTTGGGGAGTTATTGACAAGATATTAACCACAACTTGCTCTTATCTGCATGAATGGAAAGCTACAGTCAGTGCTGTTTTTATTACCATTAGTTTTCAAGACCGTACTCAAATTCAGTGCATTTTTGAATGAAAAGGAAGTCCTGATAAGAGAAGGCTTAATTTCCTCTCAATTTACACTAATTTCTGTGGAGTTAATCTTAGTTCACTTATGTGTAAATTGAATAAAAGTTGAGGTTAATAATTCTGCTTTCGGCTGCTCTGGGATATTGCAAAGATATATTAACGATCACAAAAATTAATCTGTTAAATGTGCTCTAGAATGGTGTGACCTTACTAAATTATTCATTATAACACAAAAAAAGTTGGTATTGATCATGTCTGAAAATTGAATTGCCTTGATGGACAAATAAACATGTTAGTTATCCTTCCTGGGATATATAATCTGTAGTGTTTTCCTATTTCATATTCATTTGGTGTATTTCTATAAATCAGAAAAATTAGTAATTTTTCAGAATGAATTGATTAAACTCTGGTTCATCAGTCAAGATATCTGAATGCATGGACTGCAGATTTCCAAGCCCAAGTGACTGGTTTACAAGCATAAATCTATGCCATCTCCAGATTTTAGAAAGGACTGCAAAATGGTTTTCCCTTTAGCATCATATCACAGAATATGCCGAGTTGGAAGGAACCCACAAGAATCATAAATTTCAACTCCTGGCCCTCCAGAGTACCATCCTCAAGAGTCACACCATGTGCCTGAGAGCACTGTCCAAATGCTTCTTCTTGAACTCTTGTCAGGCTTGGTGTTGTGACCACTTCCATGTGGAGCCTGTTTCAGTGCCTGACCACCCTTCGGGTGAAGAATCTTTTCCTGATAACCAACCCCAATTTCCCCTAACAAACCCTTAGGCCATTCCCTTGGGTCCTGTCACTGATCATCAGAGAGAAGAGATTAGTTTCTGCCCCTCCTCCTCCCCTCCCAAGGAAGTTGTGACTGTAGTGAGGTCTCCCCTCAGTCTCCTCCAGACTGAAAGACCAAGTGACCTCAGCTGCTCCTCACACTGCTCCTTCTCAAGGCCCTTCACCATCTTTACGTGCTTCTTTGGACACTTCTCCATAGTTTTAATGCCTTATATTGTGGTGGCCAAAACTGCACGTAATAGTCAAGGTGAGGCTGCCCCAGAGCAGAGCAGAGCAGACCAAAGCAGAGCAGAGCAGAGCAGAGCGGGCCAAGCCCTCCCTTGCCCAGCTGTAATGCTGTGCCTGCTGGCCCCCAGGACACAGCTGGCCCTCCTGGCTGCCAGGGCTGCTGACTCACATTCAACTCCCCAGTGACCAGGACACCCAGGTCCCTCTCTGTGGCACTGCTCTCCAGCACCTCATTCCCTGGTCTGTCTGTACATCCAGGCTTGCCCAATCCCAGGTGCAGAACCTGGCACTTTCCCTTGCTGAACTTCCTATGGTTGGTGTTGCCCAGCCCTCTAATTTGGTGAGGGCTCTCTGCAGTCCCTTCCTGACTTCAAGGAGTCAACAGCTCCTCCCAGTTTTGCATCATCTGTGAACTTGCTTAGTATCACTTCCAGCCTGCATCCAAGGCATCTGTGAGGATGTTGAGGAGCACAGGGCTGAGGATGGAACCCTGTGGAATCCTGTGAGTGACTGGACACCAGTCTGATGTCACCCCATTCACTATAACCCTTTTCTGCCCAAACTGGGAGCCAGATGCTCACCCACTACAATGACGTGTTTATTTGGTCCTGAATGATCCTGTGAGAGACAGTACCAACAGCTTCACTGAAATCCATGAAGATTACATCAACTGGCTTCCCTTGATCAGCTAGGTAGGCTACTGTGTCAAAAGGAAATCAGGTTTGATAAGCAAGACCTTCCTGTCATGAAGCTCTGCTGGCTGTGACCAGTGACTGCGTTGTCTTTCAGGTGTTTTTCAATACCTCCCAGAATAATCTTCTCCATAACTTTACCAGGCATTGAAGTGAGACTAATGACTTGCTTTCAGTAGATTCACTAATTCTATATTGTCTGGATAAACAACCTTCAGTTCAAGAAATATCAGACCATGGTTGATTTAGCCATTCACTACTTGTTCCTACTACTGCCTAAATGGTTAATGGTTGTGCTGCTGCTCATTGTTGAATTGCCAATCCTACACACTGAAAAACAGTAAATACTACACAAACCCACATTTAAAACACAGAGGAAAACATAATTATCATGTAGCCATACTGCCATCATAAAGACAATAGCATTTCCTGACTAAAATTTATAACTTTTTGAGATTGAGAATATATATTAAAGCCAGTAATAGCAGCCAATGAGAAGTGTTACGGTGAACAGAGATTTAATTATAATTCATGATATCTCTAAGATAAATGACTCTGCAAAGCTAAATCTGAAGCTTTTCTATAAATTCATTCTTAAATATGTGCACATTCTTCATATGATGGCTGAAGGTCACCGACTTTCCAAAATCCTTGAATTGTATGAGCAGGATGTATAATTTCTACTTGTTGCCTCTACAGATGGAACAGGTTTGCTACTTGAGTTCACTGCAGGTTTCACACTGACTGTTTTCCATTAGAGATCAGACACCTCTTGTAGTCTTTATCTCTGAAAGTCTCTGTCCTCATTAGAGATTCAGACCACACACCTATGAACAACATTTGTGGAACTTTCTGTACTTAAACACAGAATATCTCTTACTGAATACAGTATTAGAAAAACAGCACTATTATACAAGTCCTACCTTTTTACAAACTCTTCAAAGAGGATGCGATGAGAATACCCTTTTTGACGTATTTTGACAGTTTCCAGAATTCCAGTGTATCGTAGCTGCAGCAGAACTCTCTCATGAGAAAACATCAGTGCTTCTCGATCATCGTTAGGTTTAATGCAGCGGATAAAGTGAGGCTGTCCAACAACCATTTTGGATAAAAGATCCATGAGGGAATACTAGTAACGAAAATAAAGAAGATGCACATACTTGACAAAAAACTGCAATGGAACTACTTATGCAGGAGATTCATATTTGTAAACAGTTTGTAATGCTTGATTATATTTTAATCTGTAATGTTAACCTCCACTGCTTTTTAGTAATTTTTAAGATTTCAGCTGAAACATGGAACCTATTAAAATTTTTCAGTTGTTAAAAAAAATTTAAATATTCTGAATCTGATTTCTTACTTATTACTCCTTTTCTCCTTATATCACATTTCCATAGTTGAAGAATGCCCATTAAAAAAAAAAATTAAAATTGTCATAACTATAATTCTACTGTAGACACATTTGACTGATCAAACATCCCCAACAGAAACACAAGCTTTAGCATGAAACAAACACTGAAATTCATGGCAAATCATGGTGAAAAGGTTGCAAGAAGTCATTTGCTCTGTCCACAGAGAATACTAGATGTATCTTTAACATTTCAGGTACATCTCTGTTACATTAATTTTTCAGAATCACTGAGAATATAAACTGCACGGTCTCCCTAGAAATCTGCTATATTATCATGACTATTCATAAAGTTCTTAGCATCTAACATAAATCTTGCCACTGAAATGTAGATCCATTACTACTTTTCCTATCCAGGCTAGACACACGGAACTACTTCTTCCATTTCATTTTAAACTAAAATGAAAAATATTTGATCAGATCATATATATCTTTTTTCCACTGGCTCCTCTAAATACTGATATTCCTGCTCTATACTCACCTTATTAAGCTGTTCTATGATAAGGATATGTTGTCAACTACATTCAATCTCATATACCCATATGTGTCTCAAAATCACATCCAATTCCAAGCTGATTGTCATCACCTTGCTGCAGGTTGCACATGTATTACAGTCTACTTCCACACTCACTCCCCCATTGTACCTTTTTTCTTTTTACAATTCCAACAGAACTAGTATTTGTGTGGTTCTGTGCAAGAGCACTCTAAGTGTACACCTGTATGACAAGTCTGAATGCCTGTCCTTGCACTCTCCACACTAGGGCAACATTGCAGTATACAGCAGCTTCCTCTATACCCCTCCTTACACTATTCTACAAAACAAATTGAACAGGTGTTCCCACACAGCTTGAAGTTTTGACTCACATTGGCTAGCACAACTCTGTGAACTTTCTCATTCTGCATGGTACAAGTGCAGCCTAAGAGACAACTACTGATAACTTTTCCACTTTGAAATGACTGCAAGAAAAAAAAAACAACCAGTAACCAGGAGTCTTGGACCAGCACTTTCTTGACTCCTAAGCTTCCAGTTCCAAAATCCTCAATGCCTATTCCCTGTCTGTTTGATTTAAACACACATGCAGAATATGCATTACTTCAGACACTTCAGATTACTACTGATAAAATGGCAATCTGTACTATTTACAACATTATTTCCAAAAGATGGATTATTATTACTTATTAGCATAAATAAAAAAAATCTTAATCTTTAAAGGCATGTATGCCTCACCTTGTGAAAAAATATGAAGACTTTAGTGATCTATTTTATTGTAAAAAAATTAGTGTTCTGTTTATAATGAGACCTGTTCTAGACCTCTAGCATTTTAGACAGAAAATAGTCTAGGCTCTAGATTCTGTTATCAGCGTATTCAATGAAATTAGAAAAATGAAAGTATGAGGAAAAGAGAAAAAAGCAAAAAAAAGTTTATGAATCTACAAAGGACTTGTAACAGAATAAAAAAAATTCTCTTATATTTCTCTTTGATCCTACTATCCCACAAATATTTTAGATATATCTATTGTTCTTATTATTAAAATGCTTGTTTTCATTTTAATTTTTGTACCCTAAAATAGGAAGCCATAGTTTGCCGCTTCATGTTAGTTGTTTCCTCAGGATGCCGCATGACCTCCATTGTGTCAACCTGGAAGACAAAACTCTGTTAGGACTGTTCCAGAAACACTGCAGACCCACCCCACCTTGCCTATGAAAGGCATGGGTTCTGAACCATGGGTTCAGTTTTTGCTATAGTCATTCCTTCAGGTGTGAGTACTTCAGAGTACTTTGCCAGAGATAGCAAGGCCAGCTTCTAACAGATGCAGGACACATATTGATTTCAAAGAGGTCTCTAGGCATTTTGAATTTTTTTCATAGTGTAAAAGCACTCTAGATTTATGATAGTATAATACTCAGCCAGTGAAATAGCTGTCAAGTTGCAATACCTTAGGAACTGATTTCTAGAAAGTATTCCTCTTATTGCCGCTATACTGAACTCCAACAGGACTTGTAACTATAAGAAGAGTTACCATATTTGTAATAGCCAGAAAATAAACTGAACTGCTTCATTTTGCTCATGTATGGAAAAAATACTGTAGGATAATGAGTGGCAAACAAAGTCAGTAGTCTCAGAACACGTTCCCTTTTCCTAATATAGTTACTATTACTTACTTTGTATTGCCAAGAATCTCAGCAATCTTATTCTGATGAACCACCATAGCATACCACTTTTTCAGCATTGTAGAGAGTTATTTTTAGAGGGTATACATGGACAGTGAACATACTGCTCCTTGTAGATTTTAGTTATATTGTTAGTACAGCTGTTCTTATCAAAATGAAACCAGAATTTATGAATGAGTATAACTGTGGTTACCCATAACAAGCAGATTGCGTTGCTGCATTACAGCTCAACAAAATTAAAGAAAATTAACCAGCATCCTGTTTGCACAGAGCATTAACAGAATTTTAGCATTCACTTGCTTTGTGGTAGTTTACCATCTGCTTTGGCCAGGTGGCACTTGTATAAAGCAGATAATGCTGTTGTCAGCACCTGTGCTACACTTCCCGGACTTTGCTCCACAGAATGATTTCCAACACTCATTGACTTAAGAACACTCTTCTGGACACTAAAATACTTGCTGAAAGATTACAGTTCTCAATAAAGTAACTGAGACTCTTACCTTCAGGAGGTATTTAGGAGACTGCATGCAAAATATAAAGGAAATGAAGCACTAAGTAATAATAGATCAAAAAAATTGATTTTGTGTTGGGGAAGAACTCAAATCTAGTGAGGTCAAGATTCAGAACACAGATGGCGCAAATGAAGACAGAGTTCAATAAGGGTAACCATAAAAAATTCAATATGTTTTTGTAATCTGTGGTGTTCTGGCCCAGAGTGGCACACATGCATTGGTATACATCTCAAACTAACACAGGAGAAGAAGAATAGAAAAGGAATTAAAAAAGAGAGATGCAGTTTGTTAAAAGAACACTCTGTAAAATATTCCAGGAAAAATGCATTATCAGTACAGGTAACATCAAACATCTTAAGAGGTTATGTGACAAAGTAAATATCAATGCCCTAATCAAATAGCAGGCATGTCCATGGGGAAGGATGTGGGAAAGCTTCAAGATAATCTTGACAAGACATCTAGTTTCTGAGGATTGTTATCTAAATCTCTAGTAAATGTCAGGTAGAAGACAAAAGCCATAACAGTGAGTGCTGACAGTAAGTTCAGCATAACTGGTAATATTTAATTTTAAAAGACACACAATTTAATTATAAATAAGATCAAATCAAGAACAAAAGCAAATAGTTTGAGGACTGATCTGAGCCCAAATGCCAATGAATTTGAGGTTCTAAATAGGATTCTTCTCTGTCTTGAAAAGCAGAGACTCAGTGATATTGTTGTTGGAGACTGACCACTCACAATCTCTCATACTCATATCTCATGTATCTACTGGTCAGTAAAGGGCAGTATCATCTCTTTTTCACTGCTGCTTATTTTCACCAAAACTGTAGAATGTTACCATCTTGGGACTGCTGCTCTATCAAATATGGTTTACAAGAGGCTGCTGTGTTCAAAATAGTTTTATTTTGGTTTGAGGCTTTTTTAGGGCAGCAAAGGGAATGAACACACAGAAAGACAGATGGTCAGAAACACTCACAGAGGAGATGTAAAACACTTTTTCTCAGAAAATTAGGCTGAAAGCAGTATTGTTGGATTTCTTTTCCTATGAATGAAGTCGTAAATTCAGATCTGTGCAATATGTAAGAACTAGAATCAATTTCAGAATCTTTTTGACAATAGACCCTGAAGCTGAGGGGGTTTTCTTGTATGAGCTTTTAAGAAGTTTTGTCTCTCCTTACTGTATAACATTGCTTGTCTATGAAGCCACACAATTTTATGGTAGGGCAACAACGTCATGTACAACAGACAATAGGCTTTCTCACAACTCACAACATTGCTAGAAAATGACAGAACATTAAAAGAATGTCATGATACCTTGTATTTTAAATCACTAGCTACTCTTTTTAAACAAAAATGAAGATATTTCAACTACTAAGTCACATTTTTACATGACAGCTATAGTGACCTACAATATGAATTTATATAATTACAACTGTAATGGAAAACAGCTTGACCTACAAAAGTCAAACTGTTTCATCACTAAAAAGACTCCTTTTAATAGTTTTGAAACAATTAAAAGAACGATTTATGACATCATGTCACCTTATGAAGACACTTGAAATTATAACTTTCCACATATTGACCACACCTGCTGCTGGCATGCTATGAAATACTGTAAAACCAAAAAATATGTTAAGCAAAAATCCCTCTTAAAATAATTAATGATAAAAAATTTCCAAACTTCCAAACAAAATTATTACATTTGGATTTTTTAAAACAAATTTTAAGATAATAATTTAAAATATGTTTCCTGAAGTTATTTTAATTAGGTGCTTTACAAAATTCTAATAAAGTTTTTTATCTAAAAATTATTTAAATTAACATTTTCTAAATAGCGTTGCATATCTTTTCTTTTAGCTCCCTTTATAAAGTTTGAAGGGTGAGTAAAGCCCACTTAAACAGTACTTATTAACCGATTGTGCTTGGTAAAGCTCTAGACATGAGCTGCTCTATTACAATCCTGCTGTATCAATAAAATGCATGCTTAGAAAGCTTGTGCTGAATATAGCTGGATGTGGAAGACAATGTGTATGTAACACAAGAAAACTGGAAAGGCCACCCTTCAGCACTGAAAGTATTTACATCAGACAGGAAATAATA
Organism: Pseudopodoces humilis; assembly: GCF_049639895.1. NCBI lineage: Eukaryota > Metazoa > Chordata > Aves > Passeriformes > Paridae > Pseudopodoces > Pseudopodoces humilis. Next base: position 19,597,544 of record NC_142207.1, on the reverse strand, counting down.
GTCTGAAATCCACATCTGTATTTGCAGGTACAGTGAAGGATACAGACATCTGGATGACGTAAATCACCACAGTGATGTTTGAGCATGAACTCCAAATACCAGAAGATAACAAGAAATAGAAAACCCAAACCATGAAATTCTGTAGGTTCTGAACAGTTGCTGTTATCACACTTGCTTTAAAAATTTATTACTGTTTGTTTTGAAGAAAACCCAAACTCCCAAACCGTAACTAAGCTAACTCTAACAAGTACCACTTAGGAAGCAGGGAGGGGGATGTACATACCATCAGCTTCAAGGGATAACAAGTTTCTTCACAATTTAAGTGTACTCAGTTGTAATCCTACTAATTGCCATAAAATTATCCCATCTTTTTGCAGTTAGGTCACATACTTTTGTGGAAAAATTCAGCAGCATTTAAATTCTACAGTTCTTGATACAGAATAGTGTTTTTGCTCAGTCATTCTTTTCCAGTTGTCTACCAGTCACAAACATCTACTGGTTTTTCACTTCCAAGTTGAATAAAAAAGAAATAGATTTTTTTAAAAAAAAATGTATTTTGCCTTGCATACTGTTAAAATACACTATTCAAATTTTACCTAGTAAGACCTCTTTCTAGGTCAAAATTGTCAGAGGAAAACCTTGACCCCTTTGAAATAAAGAGGACTGTTGATATGATGTAACAGATTTCTCTCCAAAGGTTTAAAGATTAATCAGTAGTAAATTGATTCTTCACTGAATTCTACAATAGGTTCATCACTAATACTGGAAACCATGCTCCAGGACAAGGTGCACATTACTGATAGTAAAGGCAGACTCTTATTTGGTAAGACTACTCTTCGGTAAGACTCACTCTACACCAACATCAGCTACGTATTGTGTACACAGTCTCACTGTGCTATTTTATAAACAACTGCCTGTCCTCAAAGGGAACACTACTAACCTTGATACGCCCAGCACTGAGCTGCGGAGGCAAAGACCGAGATGCTGCTGTCACTCTCGCTCTTGCTTGTGCTAAATTACCTGTTCAAAAAGAAAGAAAATCAGACTTCAAAAACTATTTAAGAAGCTTAAAAGGGAAAATTTGTACTGTGTAAGATCAGTTTGTACAATAGTACTAAAAATAGCAGACACCACCACACTTCTTCCACACCCCTCTCATTACCAATTGTGCCTGCAAAGCATTCAGCACAGGCATGACAGAGTGCAGTGTTGATTTAGAGGGGAGGAAAAAGTCAGTGATAAGGTGGTATGTCACTGACCTTAGCTACTGAGGTGACGAAAACAACGACAGCACAAAGGCATACAGCTCAATCACTAGTAATCAATTTCTCTGTGACTCACTGAGAGATTTGAAAGTGCAAAAAGACTCCAGAATCAATCTTGTTTCTGTGAAATCACATGGATCCTCAAGCGTTAATACAGCATCTTAAACTTACAAACTAATGAAAGAGATGAGAAAATAATAAGACAGCACCATTTTTTGACCATTTGACATTTAATTCTCTATCTTATTGTAACTCAGAATTTTTCAAGACTGACTCAATTTCCCAGGCAAAAATATATTGTGGTGTCAAGCAAAAGACTAGTGCCTTTTTAAAAATGTAAGGTATGATGTGTCCTAAACTTTTTCTTCTGTACTTGTCGAGAGCCAAAGTCATCACAAAGTAACTTTTCAAAATAAAGCCTAGGAGAAGAGAGAGGAACTGATATCGGACTTGCATATGCAAGACACTCTGTATATTTCAAAGTTTTAGCAAGTCTAGCACAAGATGTCCAAATGTTTTCTCTGGCTATATCTTCAGAGGCTAAACTGTGATTAATAGCATTGAAAGAACCCTTTGAAGCTGGATTGGTGACATCAAAGCCCTAATCCATGGGTGGCAGGATTTTTATAATGAGTGGGAAGCATTTTAACACATTTCAAAGGATTTACAGCATGAATAAACAATAGGCCTCTGCAGATGTACCACACACCTTTCAGAACCAGAACACATAAATAAGTGTCTATTTTAATTTAAATGTAAATAAAGTGTTAACACTTCTTTCAGATGCTAAATGACTTGTTTGCATCAACTCCAGTGTTTAGCTGTTAGCTTTACAGAAAGGCAGTAACTCGAAACAGTCTTCAGAGTTTTGCTAAATTGTGTATTACATAACTAGTAAGGAGGCACGATGGGAAAAACGAAAACCAAGAACACCAAATTGCTGGTAAAGAAACCCAAATGCTGATAATATTTCCCTAAAAAAGTACAGAAAATCCAGTGTCCACTGTAACACTGAAAGGAACTTCTGCTTTTACTTTACTCTGAACAAGAAAAATACCAAACCCCCTGAAATAATCTGGGGGCCAGAACTCAAACACAGCACTCCTTGTTCAAACATTCTAATTAATTTAAAGAAGTATTTATCTTTTAAGCTGCTGGCACTGGTATTGAAACAATACTGCAAAACCAGCATGTCACTTCCAGATCTAACATTGTACATTATTTGAGTTTAAATCATGTCCCAGAACACAAAGTATGTCCGCTATTTTGTTAACTGTTTTAGGCTATTATACTCTGTATGTTAATGAGAACCACAACTGTTTGGGAAACCTTGAATATCTATGCACATGCAAGGTACATTCTGTAAATACATGTATCTCTCCAAAGTTAAAATGAGGACTTTAATGAACAAGTAGATGGTGAAATAATTTTTCTTCCAGTTGCAATTTTGGTATTTTTGTATTTTAGAAGTTATCCTTTTGGGCCTATTTTGGCTAAAATAGCCTGGAAAGGTTGTTTTTGGCTAGGTTTCAGATTAGCAAGTCTAAAGCTTGAAAGCCTTGCACTGAAGAACTGACAACACATGATAAAAGAGGGGAGTTGAGAGAAGAAAGGACTTTGAATCAGACTGTTTAAAATTATTAAAATTTTGTTGCATTTTGTAACAACTCCAAAAATGAAATAAAATTTAGAATGATTCTATAGCAGCTCCAGGTTCACTACACTCAATGCTGGCATTAGGTTTCTATGGTTCATAATTAATATCCCTGAAGTCTCCCTTAGTTTCTCATGCAAAACTAAAACTAAACGTTTCTGATCTGGCAAGCCAAGCAAATAAACAAACCTTTTAATTAATCACAAATCTTTAATGATTTCACAAATGAAAAAAAAAAAAACAAACCCAAAGTGTTCAGTGTCCACTTAAAAAAAAGAAATGCTTTACTTATTGTGCCTTTGTTCTGTAGTTACTTGCTTCTAGGAATGGATTCTTACCAGTGCTTATTTCATGTGTCAAATGAATTCCTATGTAATTACTTGTAGCATTAGATTGAATCCATGGAAAAAATATTACTAGGATTGTCTTTTTAAGCTGAAACACAAAAGGATACTTCAATAAAAGTTTCTGAATTACTCATCTTGTGTGGCTCATGCTCAGGAAAAATAACTACCAATCTTTAACATGTCTATGCCATTAAAACTAACAAACAGAATAAATGTGGTTTGAAAATCAGTCCACATAATGAGAAATATTTCACCCAGGGTTAGCATGGTGTTCATAGTCAGTAAAATTTGGTACCTATCTCTGCATTTGATTTTCATTTACAAGGTAATTTATACCTTAACACATCAAAAATAATTAAATGTTAATCCTCTTCGTGAAAAGCATTAAATATTTGAAAAATGAATGTTTATAGATAATAACATAGGCAGCTTGAACTGCAAAGGGTTCCTTGAAAGGTTAAACTAGTTAAAGTTTGAAAGATTGCACTGTGCTCTTCAGAAGTCTAGCTTCACACCAATTATATGGTCAAAACTTCAGACAATACAAATGACACCCCTGTAGACTAAATGCTACCTACATTCAATCAAAGTCCATAAAATGGACCAACTAACTCATATAAAACCCTCTCAAAATTATCTTAGGTTTTTGGGATTTAGTTTTTGGTGGGTTATTTTTTTTTGTTTTGTTATTTGTTTGTTTGGGTTTTGTTGTTGTTTTTTAGGGACAGGAAAGAAGTTAATGATTAAAGTTAGGATTAATCTTTTAAACACCTACATGTTTAATTTTACTCACATGCACTTCACTAGGACAGCTCATCTGAACAATTAAGGCTCCTACCTATGCACCTGGATCAGAGACTAAGGTCTCTGGGATTCATTGTGTCAGTGGAGGAGTCTGTCAGACCTAATGTTTCTCTTTTTCCCTCTGTTCAATAAAGTTAAGAATGAAGTTTATGCATTCTCTTTAATGCTTTGAGAAGTTATTAAACATTAAAGTTTGGGAAATGGTCTTAGAGTTTTCAAGGGAAAAAGAAGTAGCAGCACAAAATCTATGCACTCACTGGCTAAGCTCAGAGTCAAGGCTTAGCAAACCTCCCTTTGTCTTGAAGCTGTTTAGATCTCCCATCTCTGCAAAAATGTTCTTTGCCGATTCCTCATTTCAGCTAGGTGAGAAAGACCATATTGTCAAAAAACTGCATCTCTTCTATTATGCAATGCCAAGCAGAAGTTTTGAAAGCATTTACATCACACATAAAGAAGAAAGTGGGTTTTTTTTTCAAGTTGGACTTTGGAAGGGGTCTCCAGATCTCAAAAAGGACTATTCAGCATTCCTGGCTTCTCATTTGCATCCCTGGTAGTTACTCACTATGTGATTTGGCTGAATTAATGATTTGTCCAGCTTTGTGTTGACTTTATGTACTAATTAGGAAAAAGTACACACTCTGTTTGGATATCCTGATATTACCTATGGTTTGTGCTTCATTTATTCTTAGGTATTGGGTTCTGTAAGCAGTACCAAGCAAATATTAGCAATATCAGCACTGTATTTATAACCTTGGTTTGATTATGCCTGCAGTAGATCACTCCTTCCAAAGTAAGAGCATGCCAGGTAAGAAATATGTTAAGCTTTGACACAACATTCAGTTTGTGAAGTGCAAATGACTTACTGAGCAGAAGTCTAATGACAATGTCACCTTATTGAACATGTCGTACCAGGGACAGTACTATTATATAGAGGACAAGTACAAGCTCTTTCCTTATCCTCATATATTTTATTAATTTCTTTCATGCTTCTGGTTCAGATAAAGAGGGGTTACTTCAAACACCATATAGATACAGTATAATATGTTCAGGAATGTTACAATCCATTCATATTTCATTGACATTACTTCTAATCACAGCTATGCACTCATACTCCAGAAGAGGTACATGGCCAGACAATGTCTTTGACATACACAGATTCTTCTCTGTCTTTTCTTTCAGTACATTTTATCTGGCCAAAGGAATTTGACTGCTTATCTCCATAATGCATTTTCATCTTCTGCTACCGTAAGACTGAGCTTTTAGCTCAACTACTAATGAATACATGTACTTTTTTTATTGGGTACTAATTTGAATCTGGTCACTGACTATCAAAACTCTGTTCTTTTGAGTTATTGAGAGTCATTGAAGTCATTTAAGCTAATCTTATGCAACAGAAAGAGCTAAGAATCCAATTCTCTCATATACTACACATTTTACACAAGAATCAATTTATAAAAATACTGTCTATAGAGCACAACTATCAATACAGATAGACTTCAACTACTGCTTCTTCTGAAAAGACAATTACTTTACTTTCTATTAATAAAAACCCCAAGAAATACTATTTCCAAAATCAGATATACCAAACAGAATCTAATCAGCATAAAAGCTTAGTAATAGTGAAGCCCACCTGGGAATAATCTAATTACGAATATTTGCTTCAGGAGCTAAAATACGCATCCTTCTGGCCCAGATGATTTGAAATGAAAAGTCTGTACCATACTGAACTGAGGAATTCTGATACTGATTCTCAATTAGATTAAGGATTTCTTTAGTCTTTTTAGCATGAAGTAGACACCAAAAATATTTGCAGATACTTAAAAGTTTACGTTGCTAGACTGGGATTGGAGAACCTAAGTTCAGTGCTGTTACACTTCTATTGCATACACTGCAGACACTTTAGTGGTCACTTCCCACATTAGGAGGGCACACACTGGCAAACACAGCATCATGTCTACAGCAACAAATAAAACTTTGCTTGTAAGTATCATTGCTGCCATGTTTAACTATTGTTTTAACACAGTAGGTTAGTAGGTTTCTTGTAGAATGGAAAGGAACAGAGACACAGCAGCTGAGATGAAATGAAGGTCAAAATGCTGCTGTACTCTGTACATACCTACATATATAGTATCTATGCATACTATAGATCTGTGAAAGTATGAGAGTAAGAGAGATCCTAACTTTTATCCTTACCTACAAGAAGAATGAATTATGGTACTAGTTAAACTAGTTAATGGTAGTGCCTAAGGAATTTTTCTAACACAGCCTTAATACTAACTGCTGCTTTAAGCAACATGCCCGATTTTCAAGTTAAATTGAACCAAATGTGTATTCATCTAGTTGACTAGGAATATGTTCACTGAAAGACAGACCTTTCCTGAAGTATCATGGGCACAATCTGTGATCATAGGACATAAAAGCAAACCCTATGCAATTCTCGTAATCATGTGACATGACCAAACTTACAGACAGTAGGCAAAACACGTATGGTATAGCCTGAGGACATGATAAAGAGGTTCCTGGGCACAGGTCAAGGGATGATCACATGGTTCTGGAAAACAAAGTGGCAGAGTAGAGAGTAGACTGCTGTCTGACCACAGCTAGGAGGGCATAGGTTGGGCATCTTAGTCCGAACACAGGACTAATGATAGGAATGGCACACTAAGAACAGCGAGTGCTAACTATCTGAAGCTTCATCTAGACAAAAATAAAATACACTTTAAAAATTTGGAAAAAGCCAAGTTCTTGTATAAATAATGGTGCAATTTTCTACTGCTTGATGTTCACCATTTCCTTTAGTCAGGTCTGTAGCCTGATTAGCTGGAGACCTGACCAGCTGGCTGGCTGAAGAGAGGCTGGTCACATCCTGATCCAGTCAGGCTTCTAGCAGCTGCATTACAGAACAAATTGGCTCGGATTATTATGATTTATATGTTGTCAGAACATGTGGGCCATTTCTTTCAGATATGGTCCTTAGCAATTTCCTTATATATCTCTTGTAGCGTACAGTTTGATGCCGTTGTATGTTATCAGCTCAGTACAACAAACCTTAAATTCTCTGGGGAACAGCAGACAGGACAGAACACTGCTGCTGTCAGGACAGTACCTCACCATCAATACAAGGTTTTCTGCTGCCCCAGCAGATTGCCCTACTATCTGTACCACATCTGTAACTGAGATTAGAAGAAAACTACAGAGGTGGATTTTCTGTGAAACTTCATTGTTGATGAATTCTTCAGTGATTTTAAGCATTGGTCAAAATAATCTTGTTCCACTTACATCTACTCAGGACAAGTTTACTTCTTCCAGAGATATGTGGAAGAATAGTTCTAAAACCATACACAGGTTGGAAATATAATTACTCTACGTTCTGATTCAGCTCTAGTCTCCCTCATTGTTTTATGTAGTTGATACATTTTCTCTTGCATGTTATGTAGAATTTTTCCCCCCTAAACTGTATATGCTTTATCCAGAAAAGTAAAAGTACGATTATAAAGAATATGGTAGTTATCTCATTGTTCTGTTGAGCTTCATAGTGCTCAGTTTAACTTGAGGCCAAAGTTTCTACAACAACAGTGAATAAACAGGAAATCCAGAAGAAGTCAAGAACTGTGATTTCTAGCCCTTTGCTTGTATTTCCAGAGTATACTCATTCTCCATACAATGTTTAAAAAATTTATGGTATATATTCCATCACTTGGGGCCTGCTGCTGAGGCTGCTCCATACATATAAAGTCTGGTCAAAATCCTACTAAAGAATGAAGATTCCAAATCAATTCAGTGACAAAAAAAATCAGGTGTAAAGATGCAACTGAAAGCACATGGAAAAAATTACGGAACATTTTCTCTGTTCTCACTATTATTCTCACTCTCCCTAGTCATCAAGACCCTAAGGCTAGACAGGCTAAAAAATGGTGTCAAAACCAGGTTTTGAAACTTCAAGGCAAGAACTGTCTTTTAAAAATTTTAATTTAAGATGAAACAAAGTTACAGAACTTTATGAAAGTCACAGATCTTCCTATTTTTGAAATCTAGGCATTTTTGGTGTTGACAACTAATGTAATCAAGTCTCAGAGGCTTCTCAACTGAACCATTGCTCCCTTGGATGTCAGCACTTCTGTATATTATCACAGTTGGCAGAGAATCAGTTACTTTTGTGGTAAAGCAAAACATTAATTGTATTTGTATTTCCACTCTTAATGAAATAAATAACCTTTCATACAAATACCCACAAACACATTTTCTTTGTCACATACTGTGACCTGCTATCCAGACAGCTCAATTAACCACTCCTACATCAAGACAAGTCAGGCCAGAATAAGGAAGACAAAGTTAAATAATAATAGATAACACTGGTTCAGTAGAGTACAAGACTTTACAGCTTATTGTAAGGTGAAGGAATAAAGAAAAATTATTAAAGTACAAAATTACAGTAAGATTGCACAAAATACTCTGAAATGAATATACAAGATCTAGCACAGACTCAGATACTTATTTTCCACCCTCTACATTCTACCTTTAGATACATTAATCCCTTAATGCAATTATTTTGAAGGAGTGGGAAATTTAAGCACATTCTTTGTTAAGAACACACCAAACAACATTATGGATATTCATATAAGTATCTGAATATTCACAAAGTTATCTGCTCCCAAAACTCACTAGCAAGTTTAAAAGCAATGCTCTTCTAGGATTTGATCTTCAGAGCTACTGAATGCTTCCAATGACATACTAAACATCTTTGACACAGTTTGACCTTACAGCACACAGTGCCTATTGAAACTCTTAAATAAACTACTCATTAAAACAATGGTATAATGTTCTCTGAATATTTCTCTGTTTTAATTCTGTATATGGTGCACAGTGAAATCCCACAGTCTACTAGTTAATATTAAAAACAGTAACATATTTTATGTGATCTATCTTTTGTTTCCACAGTATGAATAGATTTTGAATTTAATTAGTATACAATGCGGTGTTAAGATTAATTACTATTCACTACTGGGAAATAATGTTCATTATAGGATTGAGAAGTTAGGCCAGAAACATGAAAATTGTGAAAGGTATCTCCTCTCTTCTGAGAAAAAGGTAAAGAAAAACTATTCTCAAAATTTGTTCTAGAGAGATTGGTCTATTATAAATCAAATCAGAAAATTAATTAACATATATTCTTAAACTTGTCCACTTTACTTTTATTAGAGTTCAATTTGCAAGCACATGGGGACAAAAAAAAAAAAATATGACCCCTTGCTCATTTTCAGTACAATATAATCTGAGAAGTCTCAGATTAAAAACCAGCACAGTTCTGTTTGTGCAACACCCTTTACCAAACATACCTCTGGTAAATCTAACTTGACAATTCTCAGCTGCTGTGCTTACTGCTGTGTGCAATTTCAGAGATTCACTGACACTATTTATAGGGAGTTATTCTCAACAGTAAATAATTGTTATGCTTTATATAAAGCTTTAGCAGGACTGAGACCTTAACTTTGATCTGATAGATGGTTCTGTTTCTAGATGAGTTCCATTTTTAGGGCTACTTTAGAGCATTTTTTGCATCCTATTGCTAGGAAGTATTATAAATGTACTGCATTTGTCCTGTGATCCAAAACCTTAGGACATGAAGAAAAACAAACACTCAACTGTAAAATGCTCAAGTGGGGGAACTCAAAAAAGCAATCCATCACTCTACCTCCCAAACTCAGTTAAGCTATGAGTTTACTGATGTCCCACATCTGCAACCAAGTAAAGTTCATGACTGTTATGCTGCACAGCTGTCTTAAAGCCTCTGTTTTCATACAACTCACAGTATGAAATTATGGCAGTTGGAAGTATGACAGCCTCCATGTTCTGAGTGAAATACACAGCTTCCATTAACTTTACCAAAATTCTTAAAAAATATAAATTCTTATTCATTTTTAAGTAGAGATACTGTAATTACAATGACTTTTTCCAATTCATTTGACTTAAGAGTGCCAGATCTCTTAAAGGTGAAAATACTAGCATAAAAGTACCATAATAAAAAGATTTTATTGTGGAATAAATTAGTAGAATTAAAATGTATTTCAGCCTTTGTTTCTATTGTCATGTATAGAATTAGGAGGAAAAAATTACACTAAATTCAAATGGAAACATGCAATATTTCAGTGAATGACACAGACCAAACCGAGAGGCCTACCACTACTTTTTGCTAGAGGAAGGGTCTGTGCTCAATAGGAAGGCACAATATCAAACATGACAGCTCAAACCACAGTTCTACTCAAAACAGAGGCAAAGCACTTATGATTTCAACTTGCTAAGATTACACTCCATGTATGCCCAGTAGTACCTGTACATGGGACTGAAATGCAAGAAAATCTCTTTCCTTTGGTTTCTGACTCATCACAAGGAATCACATGGTATCACAGTTACACACAAGTTAATACTGGAGATAGTACTCTTTTCACCAAGAACTGATAAAAAGCAGTTCTCTAAAGTGATTTTGCAAAAGGCTTGTTTTTCAGATTGCATAAAGCTGTCCTGAAACATTTTTTTTCGCATTCTCTCTTACCATGTGGTTCATTAGTTGTTTGTTTTGGTTTGGTTTGGTCAACAAACATACACTATTTATATTTAGTTTTCATCTGAGGTTTGTAAGCAGAAACTCAAAGGCAGAAAGAACACAGACTAAAAGTCAATACTGAGGAGGGGAAATGACCTTTAGACAGGTGAATTATAAATAACTTGTGTTTGAAAAAAATTCTACTTTGGACAAAAAAATTACCTTGTGAAAACATGACTAACCAAACCCTTCATCCCAGTTGTGAAAACTCTCATCTCAATTCTCTTTGACAGATTATGCTTAAATATATAGGCATCACAAAGAAGGAGTGTTTATTACGAATAGTATATTGATACTCCATTACCCTAATGCGTGAGCAATACCCAATGATACAAAAATGATTAGGTGTGATGTTGCTGTAGTGGTACTCAGCTTTGTATTTCTTCTCTGTAGCCAAGCAAAACCCCTACTGAACCTCAGAGCAAGGACAAGGATGTTTTGCAGCATCTCTGCTCTTCTGGTGGGAAGGCTGGAGGATTTCCCTTTCCCTCTCTGCAGAAGACAACTTTCTCCCCCATCTCAAGTAAGGACCTAAGGCAGAGCAGAGAGACCCTGACAGAAGTTCTAAAGGTCTGTGAGTCATGGCAAGGACAAAGTCTTCAGAGATTGTGTTTCAAGAGTAGAAGACCTTGTTGTGATGCAGCTTTTCTACGAAGATAAAAACCTTGGGGTCATCTGCCCAAGTAATTCAACAGTACCATCCCTTATAGGTGATGCTGCAAAAATTGTCTAATATTGGGATAGTGAGTAAAATGGTCTGACTCCTCAAAGGTGAATGTACCAAGGCTGTCCTTAACTTTTCCAACGAAAATCCTCTATTCTTACAAGGGGACTCTATTTTCTAATTCACGTGATTCCTTTTTTCTCAGATGCTGTAGCAGCAACAGTGATAAACGAAAACCAGAAACAATCAGGAATACATTCTACCTAAATGGGAACATGCATATTCAACTACAGTAGTGGCAGCACAAGAAGCTGTGTCTATGGAAAAAAAGTGACAGAAAGGAAGCAATTGGGAGAACTGTTACGTTAAATCAGAATACATTCATTCAGTTTTGAAACTGAAGGTAGCTAGAAAGTGCAAATTTTGAAACAAGACAAACATGACTAACTTTCCACTGAAAGATGACAAGCTGTATATGCTACAAAATTAGGTCCAGAATGTTTAAGTTCCAATGTCTCATATGAGTAGTTGCATACTCTATTAACGACAAATTACTATTACAAATGTATATTTAATGTCCTGCTGTTAATTTCTGGCCCTTTAAACTGCGCAGACCTCTACTGTGAAATAGAAGCATTTGTTAAGAGGGGATAAGTGTACTTGATAAATTACAGGGATTAACATGATCTTAAATTAGTAAAAGAATTTAGCTTTTTAGTATTTATTTTCTTGATGCTGCTCAGTTTTTGACAGTGGAAGATATGACAATTATATAAATATACTTCAAACAGAGGATCATCTCAGGGTGGGAAAGGCATCTTTTCGTTCTTTTTGGTATTTAAAAGAACTACATTGTCAGACCCATGATTTCAGTCTCGCATTCCCTCTCGCCTCTGGGATAGCACCACCCAGTGGCTGCGACACGTATGGGAGACCGCTGCTTGGTTAAACCCACCTACACTGCACATTCCAGAGATAGTTGCAAGCAGATGCGAGAATGTGCTGCCATTCATCTTCAAACAAAACACCACACATACTGGCAGAAGGCCCATTTCAAGTCAGGGTTACCTGGAAAGATGGAATATGGCTCCCACGTAAATTAATAACTTTTGCTTAAGTCAGTAATTGACCAAAAGTTGGAGAAAATGGTACCAAGATTATAAATCTTAATCTGTATTTTTTCTGGTTTGCTTTAGGAATGAAGCACATGTTGAGTGGAGGGAAGAGGGCTAAGAGGCAGAGACAGAGTACAATGGGACATATACACACTCACTATTCTTTTGTTTACAAAAGCATCTTTATAGAAAGTTAAGAGAATGGCATTATCTTTCTTCACTGAGCAGATGAAGCAGCACTGCCAGCAATGCCTTCTGTTCTCAGCCAAACCTTTCATTTATCTTGCAAGCTGCCAAAACTAAACCTGGCAACAATCTGATTTTAGAACACAGAGGCCCCAACACAGGATGTGAATGTCAATTATATCAGACAGCTGGAAAAAAAGACCAAAATCACAAAGGCTTTTAAAAAATAAAAATGACATAAGAGCTTTAAGCTATTCTTATAACACCATGCACAGATGCACATGCACAATAATTTTTTCATCAGGATGTCCTGTACCAACTTGATAAATACAGACAACACTTAACTTGCTGTTAACTTGTGCTCTTCATGGGAAGGTAAATGGAGGGAGAAAGCATTCAATTAATGTAAACAGGAAACAAGGAAGGAATGTAAAAGACCTGTAAAAGTAAGTAAAATACACTGGCATGATAAATGTACATAACTGCAACGAGAAGTATCTCTTACCGAACCTTCTTTGCATCTTAGGCAAAACACTCAAGTTGAGTGCTGCTATTACTGAAAATAAGTCTATAAGGCCAGAAAAAGATGAATTTGGATGAATGCATCAGCATTCTGATTTAAAAGTAGCAATAAAATAAAAAGTATATTTGCAATAATTTGGACTGATAACTGGGACAAAGCACCTGATTGGTTTCATTCTGACAATAGCTCCAAGGTATAAAACAGCAAGCTGGGTGTGAAGGCACATTTGACCACACGTGAGCTTTCTTTCTTGCTTTGCTTGATTAGAATCTCTCTTATCAATTTAACACAGACTCAAATGTAGAGTAGTAGTAGACAGAAAGATGCTCTGTTCCCCACTTGGGCACAAACCAATCCACCATCATAAACTATATTCCCTTCCATCTAAACTCATTATAGCTGAAAGGACAAGCAGATTCCTCACTGGATCGTCACCTTTCAGGGACTCTAAAATTGTCATCTGAAGGTGGGTAGTCGAAAGCAGTTCAATTACAGGAAAAATAACCCTGTAAGTGGAACCTGTCCTCTGTAGCATATAAATAGATATTATGATATCAATTTTACATGTGCAAAAAAAGCTCCAATATAATTTTCTCTCCAGATGTTCTTTTTCTACACAGAAATGTCAACAGAGGTTAAATGCATCACCAGATGCTATGACTGGGTTACTGACAGTCCAGAAATTCAAGGCAGAGAGCTGCTGCACAGGCAGAGAATTGCATCTACAGCCCATGTACAATAATCCTACACAGCACTATCTAATGTATCTACCAAATATTTCTACCTAAACATAGAACCTCATCCGCATATGTCAGCTCACAATAATTTTGCAACCTAGTACAATCCATTGTATTTATACTTAGTATTACATATTTTTCTCAACCATTATGAAAAAGATGCTTTAGGAATATAGAAAGTATTGAGAGAAATATTAATTGGCTGGCTTGTTTGCATGGATACTGCAGAACCACCATTTGCATACGGTACTGGCATTCTGGCATCTACCCATGGAGTAATCAAACTTCATCTTGCTGTTTTATTTAGCTACAGATCTGGCACTTTCATGTAGGTTGAAGTCAACAAGCTTTAAATCAACAGAATTACTTCTAGCCTATTAGTATATGACTTTTATAATTTGGAAGAAACTATGTATTACACCTGTGCTTCTAAATAGATGGCTATTACCTCCAAAACACCTTGATCTACATCACGTTATTTATGAACTGTAAGACATGGTACAGAACACTATTAACTGAGCACTGATCTTAGTAAAGGACTAAGAACTAGAAAGTCCCATATTTTTATCCTGCTCTGAGAATGAGCTCTTGCCCTACACATCTGATAATGTCCCTTTCTCTGGAGTCAGGGAAGAATCTTGTTGCAAAAGATTGATTAAAGGAAATGAAATCTTGAAATCAGAGAACAAAGTGAAAAAAACACTCTGGAAAGGAGATATGATAAAATAATTGGAAAAAAAGTTGTCCAGAATCAAGCAAGAGTTTGAGAGGAACAGGTAACCAAAGAAGTTACAATGTTAGTAAAGCTGTGCAGAACATACCTGTTTTTGTTAATGGGCTAGAGAACAGCTGCTGAAGAAGTTTGTTCTCTGAAGTTCGCAACACCACCACTATGTCAGCAGGAAGAGTGTCCCTGTTCTTCTCAAGGAATGCAGAAGCGTCATATAATACCTAGTGTGGGAAAACAGAATCAAATCTTTGACAAAAAGGGTTACCCAAAATCTGCTATGTTCTTTAAAATGTGAACAGGCAGGACGACCAAGCAGACCAGCTAGCTTGGTCTGACCATCAAATGAATTCTCTGCAAAGGACTTAAAAGGTTTGCTTAAAAGCGAACTATAGCAGTGCGTTCAGAATGTAAACTGGCTAGACAGAGTACCTATATTCATAGAATGCCACTGCATATCAGATTGGGTTAAATGGCTTAAATCCTGTTGTGTTATGCTTGGCCATTTCGAATGATTCTATGCATGATACAATGCAACAGAGATATGTTATTAAAGCTTAAGTTGATCATTTACGTGATGTAAGAAGTGGTTCTCAGGTGGTCACTTTCTATTGGTTGTCTGCATCAAACCTGTGATCTATAAGTAGACCTTCTGGAGGAGCAGTAATAAGTTGGACACAATGCAAACATGGTACATGAAAACAGCTTCTCATGGCAGTGAAAATCATATTAGGAAAAGAAAACATTCCTCTCTTTCAATTATTTTAACTGTTTTGATTTGAAATCAATGCCTGGATATTTGGATTAATTTAAGTATCAGTTATTTTTAAATTTTGTTTAATTCCAATAACTTTTTAGAGCTGCTTCATTATCACTAGCTATATTCCTCTCTAGCCCAATTTCCCTGGAGTCCATTAATTTACACAGAAATTGCATGTTCTCCAGCTACAGAAAACTGGACAGTATTGTTTTTATTATCTGGTCACGTGGGTACAAAGAACTAACTAAGACTATACGAAATTTAATAGTTATTCTTAACAAGACAGAAAGCCTGACCAAAGTTACTAGAATATATCTTAAAATTTTGGAGTCTTATAATGATCCAGAGATGAGACTTAATTGATAACTACATAAAATATGGTTGTTTCAATTTTGTCTGTGAACAAATATTTGGGCCTGAAATGACAAGCAAAGCTCATGTTATGGTGAAAACTGGATTGTTACTTCTCGTATAAAATAATATGTGAATGTGAACCTCTGAGAACAAAATAAATTAGGTGTTACAAAGTACAAGAAAACATCTTTACTAGCAAGTCCCAATCTTTTCAACGCACTCTATAGGATTTTAAGTTCTGTTACAGATACTGGTTTATATTGCTTTTCATGCATATACTTTATATACTTTATATACAGAGTTACTGTGGCATTCACATGCTGTTACTAAGCATGTAGCCTGCCCTAGCTCCAGAGAGTCGCTCTTTTGAAACTACTGTAGTACTGGCATTTCTGAAGCCAGGTTTCTTGCAGAAAAAAAATGCTTACTGTCTACACAATCTGTGTAAGAGCCCTAAGGATAGGCTCCAAAATTGATTGTTACACATAAAAATTTCATTGTAGAGTGTATGTTTGCATAAACTTTATCATTTTTTCTATAAAAACGAGAGGGGAAAAAAACATAATGCAGAAACTCTGGAAAAAAACAAATTATGACCATACCACTATTACCTGAACTAAAGAAAAATCACACGACTTTACCTTTCCAGCATAGTGTTGAATACCAAATGAAAGTTCCACTCCTTTTGGTCTCCAGAAGTATTTGCATCGTAAGTTATCTTCAAATTTATCTAGACATTGAGAAAAGATGTTGATTTAAGTGACAGAGTGATTAACTACAATCTTCATCCTAGTTTGCTAAGTTGCTGCTCAAGAAGTCAGAACTGCTATAAACCCATATTATCAGATTGCTCAGAAATACCAAGCTGTCACATCTGAATGGAACAGCTAATTTAAAACTAGCCCAGTAAGACTGTCTTTCAAACATCCCTGTTTGTGGATGCCTTTGTGCATGGAAAAATACAAAGTAGGAAGACCCAACGAGAAGATGTGACAATTTCTCACACTTTGCAATGAATTTACTTATGTATATGCAGGGATGAGTTTATTTCTCATACATACGTACACTCAAAACTGTGCATGTCTCTCAGTCACTTAAATGCCTACTATTTATATTTTCTCTATCTTCCTTTCTGCATTCATTTAGCTTTGTGCATCATGGTTTAAGGATATGTTAATGTTCTCAGTCTGGAGGACTCTACAGACTCTCTGGACTTCTACAGGAAAAAAGAACCTTCTCTATAAAACCTCTTCTAAGGATACTTTCTGTTTCCTGTGATTACCCCTAAAGAGCTGACAGAAAAGGGAGCACCAGTTTCTAAGGAAAATGTATTTTACAACCTGTGATTTTTTTGTAGGCTCCTTAATATTTTGTAATGAAATTAGAGCTAACACTGAGGGCCCAGGTAGAAATTCCTGCCTGCTGAGCCAAGGAAACATCCCTGGAAAGAAGCAGGATCCAAAGGAACCCATGTTAATAAGGATTATTGTTTATACTGTGAAACTTACTATTACACTAATTTACCTGAACAAGTAACTAGAGACCTGAGACCACAGTCAATTGATAACATTCTCTGTCATGCTGTGTATGTAAGAAAATATTATCAAAATATTTTTTCTAATGTTAGAATCTATTAATATTTTTGTTAGGTTTTTCTTTTTATTACCACTTAATTGAGCTTGTGTTTAAAGGAAAAATAACTAAGTCTGGAATTTCTGGGGACTGGGACAGAGTGGTGGAATTAATGATTGTCTGGCACACCTGGACAGGGCAAAATATCCCACTTTGCTGTCTGCTTGAGTGCTCCTGCTGTGCTGCGTACAGATCAGCAGTAAGGCCAACCACCATTGGACCAGGGAAAGCACCTCTGGAAGTAGAAGTCTAATATTCAGTATTAACTGATTTATACAACTCACAGGGAGGCAGAAAACTTATGTACACCAAGGAGGAGTGTTGAAGGTCCGCCCTGGAGTGTGCTTGTCCCTGCCGTTGCAGCCTCCGCTCGGAGGTTCCGGCTGCAGCCCATTTCCCATCCAGCCCGCCCGCCATTACCCCGTGAGGGAGACGCGGCCGAGCTCGCGCCACAGCGCCCCCTGCAGGCCCAAGGGAACCATGGCAGCGCCCCCTGCCGGCGGTGACTGTAACCACACCAAGGGGAAGCGCCTGCAGCCGGGACAGGGCGCTCACTGTGGGTTTCTGGTTTGGTTGGTTGTCTTGTTACACATATACATATCCATAGATACATTAATAAAGAACTCTTATTCCTTTTCCCATATCTTTGACTGAAATCCCCTTAATTTCAAAGTTACAATGATAATTCAGAGAGAAAGAGGTCATATTTTCCATTCCAAAGGAGGTCCCTGCCTTCCTTGGCAGACACCTGTGTTTCAAACCGATGTTTTTCCACGGTAGAGTGGAATTAAACTACAGTATTTATTCTATCTGTAACCTGAATTCCAGTTTCAGCTCAGCCTAGCAATAGTGAAAAATCTTGTACACTTAGTGTGTAATTTAACTGGAAACTGTCATTTTTCTGTAACAGTTTGGGTCTCTGCGGCACATTCCATTGAAGGAAATGGAACTTTATTTCATATCACAGGGAAAAATGCACCTCTAGTAAATAAGCGCAAGACAACACCTTTAAACATGGCATGCACTGCATATTTTAAGGCTGGCACCAAAATTTGTCAAAATAGATGTAAAATATGCAAGGAAATACTCAGCCAGATGGCACACTAGAAATAACACACACTTCCTATTTATGACAAGATAATCTGGAGTGAAGCAGTATTTTCTAATTGGATAAATACAGGGCTAGGAGCCTAGGAGGTCCAAATTTTACTTTCAACACTAATGCTACTCACAGGGTGGTCCTGGATACAAGATTCTACTATGTCTCAGCCTTCCCTTCAGTAAATGGGGATAAATACTGCTTGATGCGCCCCATATACATGGACAAGACACAGGATATTTCCTTGTAACATTGAAAAAACAATAAGCCCTTGACCCCTGATACTTAAGACAACATTTCCAGTTTTAAAAGGATAGAAAACATATAAGCAGAGAAAAATGATGAAGCACAATGAAAAACATACTTAGTATGTCACATGAAATGACACAGCCTCAGGACAACTAGGGTAGGAAAACTTGAATAAAGATGACACTGCACTTAGAATACATTTGTCATTTCCCAGACCTTTCCCAGAGTTTTACTTGCACATACCAACTAAAGTGAGGTCTGTTGCCTGAGGAAATCGACTTTCTTCGTCTAGCAGAGAAAGGAGACCCATGGGCTTCTGAAGGAACATATCTAGAAGTGGACGGTTGTCCTCATACTCCACTGTAGTGGCATCAATTCCCTCACTCTGATATTCCATCTGAAAAAGTCACCAGCAGAGGTTTAATACTGAAACAGTAAAAGCAACATCATCATCATTAGAGCATTTACGATGCACAGCAATGCTCTATAGGCCACAACAACATTATTTACAAAACTTCAACAGAAAGATGTCATTATGTCACATTTAAATCACATAATCATTTTATAAAGTACTCCTGAATACAATTATGGTGTAGGACTCTGGATTCAGCTAAACCTCAACAGAGTTGAATTTACCTGCTCCAGTGCAAAGATATGTTGATTGAAATAAAACTGGATCTGTTCATTTGCAATGTTTATGCACAGCTGTTCAAAAGAATTTCTTGTGAAGTTCTCAAAGCCAAATATGTCTAGTATCCCAACATTCATACCACTTTCAGCATTGCTGCATGTGAAAATACAAACAAAATTAATTATGAGCAACACCAAGTTAAAATAAAAATAAACTTGGTACCTAAGATTGCATAAATTATTCACTCTGCTGAAAAAATAAAGGAGGAAAAGCGTGTGTGAACCTAAGACAACTTGTGCATTTGCTCAGCATTGCTAAGACTTCTTTTCCACTTGCTTCTTGCAAATTTCCATGAAGAAGGCAGGAAAATCAGTAACACACACTTAGCAGCCATACTGAAACAAGGGGTTTCAGTAGGCAGATCCCAAATAAAATCTACTGTGTGCTCCTCCAGGTAAAGAGAAGGTGTCAAGGTTTAATGGTATGTTTTTGCAACACTCATTCAGAAGGATAATTACCAAATCTGCTGCTGCTACAAGTTAGACTGTTAAAAGTCCATGTGCTAACTCAAGTACACTCACTCACTACCAGAACTGCAAGAAATGGACAAGAATATGTCTATATGACATAGTGAAGTAGCAAGTAGAGATCTCAGATCAGAGGCATTTTCACATCACCTGAGAGGTTCCCTTGTTTCTAAAATCTCTACAGCTTCTTCAAATAATCAAACCAGCCAGATCAGTGCCTGGCAATGAAATCATAAGGATGCACAATATAATGTTTCTGTAATTATAAAAAATAAAAAAAATAATCACATCTCAAGTAGCAGCACAATAATAATCTGTTTTCTACATTTACTACTTGCTTACAAAAGCAGGGAGACTGCGAGGACTCTGAACAACATACTGAAGTTTTTCAGTGTACTTCAATTATTTATCAGCCTTTTGTATGGTTTGCATGTTCACAACACAGGAAGCATCTTTTAAAAAAATTGTACAGCACTTCAACCACCCAATTTCCATTGACTTCTGTAGCTAAATTCTATTCAGCTCTTTGAAAATGATGGGCTTAATGTCCTGGAAACAGGATTCAGTATCACAGCATGAAAGCCATTTTGAAGCCTTAGCCAAAATAAACACAGCACTCTTTCTGCAAAATCAAAAATATACAAATGGATGAACCCATCAGACATATGCACAGTAAGTACACATGATTCAGTGATGTGTAACTTGCCATATATTTTTATCTGGCTGAAGCAGTGTATTAATACGATTTACAATCCAGCTGAAGAGCCGGCCATAAAGTGCTTTCGACATGGCATCTCGCACGTCCACTGCTTTGTCCACGGTGTTCGTTCGGATAATTGTCTCCCCCCGTGTTACAACGCAGTGGGAGGTTAGGGCTTCTTGAAGCTCTTCTGACCCAATGCTTAGTAGTGCAGCAGCTAAAAGACAGTTGAAGACACAGAACTGTGATTCTGCAGTGGAAATCACCAGCATTGGCCAACTGCTACCATGAGCTAGTGACTATCACAAATAGAGTCAAATTGCATATACAGAATTGATAATGTTAAAAAGTGTATACCATTATCTAAGGCTTCTGGGTTAGGAACCTCACTTTTATCTGTTTGGTGTTGTGAAGAAATAGCAGCAAACTCAATGTTTCCAGTATTTAAGATTCCAGTCAGTATTCTGTACACTGAATACACTTCCTGTAAAAGATGATGAGAAGCACTTGTAAGGAATTCAGTTAGATGTACATATCATATTTAAGCCATGAAAGAAAAACATGGGCACTGGAATGGATATTAAAACTTGTAGCTTTCTCTGAGATGAAGTTGTTCAAGTTCAAGTAAGCTTCTATTTACACAAGAAATAGCGCAACAGAACTGCCTAAGTACTAACTGGGATCTCAGGCTGGTCTTGCCTTCTGAGTAGGGGGCTTTCACAGTTCACTTCTGTCATAACAAGATTTTGTGACTTGCAAAATTTTGTACATCCACAAAACCAAAGGGCAGCACTGGAGGTGGTTTTCCTAAATAAGGTAAATAACGGTTTAGCAACTGAATCTCTTACCTCATCAGTAAATCCTATAATTCTAAAACAATGCTGAATTGCATCAAATTGTCTTCCATAGGAATCTTTAGTAACAATATCATGCATTACTCTTCCAGTTTCATTATCAATGTATCTAAACAGAGTGGGAGAAAGAAAGCATCACACTACCACATATGTCAATACAAGCTCCAGTGACTTAAATGCAAGTACCTCAGTAACTGGACAGAACATTTATCTCAATAACTTTCAATTATATAGTTTGATGCTAATTCATAAGAAGCTTTTGTTTCTGTTGCATTAACATCTGCTTATTCTCTGTTAATGTCTAGTAATGTTACCAACATTTCACACACATCCTTCACCCAGTACAGATCAGACACACTCAAGGTACAAACACCAATTAAAAGTTTCCAAAGCATATTCTGTGTTCTTCTGAAGCTGAAGCTGAAGCATTACGGTAAGAAATCATAAGGAGAGTTGTCTGCATTTGAAAGTATGACAAAATATCTACATAATGAGCTTGGTTCTTCCTCCTCCTGTTTTAATAGTTCAACTTCTCAAACAAATGCAAATAATTTAATGCCTTAGTGTCCGTCTTCTTCTCACCTTGCGAGGATTAAAAAAGATCCTTAAGGAATGGAGAAGGATTAAGAGAGATTTTAAGGCATCATACTGAAAGCAAGTGCTGATCAATAGCTAATTACAATGAGCAGTTAAAACAAGTGAGTGATAGTTACCTAGGAGGCTTTTTATCAGGAAGTCTGTATTCAGAAAGTTTCTTCTGATGATAAAGGCCAGCATATATATAATAAAATATATGGAAATTTTTTTCTCCCCTGGAAAAAAAAAAAGTGTCCTTTTAAACCACCTGCATTTATTCTTGTGGCATCTTGTACAATGAATGTAAAAGTAGTTCTTATTATGAGCTCACTGAAGCAAGGCACTGAAATCTCCCACTTGTTTTAAAAGTGTAGGATCTGCAGCTATGAAACACACAAAACCCAGTGAACACAACATTTCCCCAAAGAATTTAGTGGCTCTGGCTTCTACTCCTATAGAACAGGACTACTGTTGTCATAGCACTGTACAAAGGATTATTTTTTTAGCAGAAGACAGAAAAGTATCCAAACCAGAGAATTTTTGATACTTAAATCAATTCAAACACTACATAAATGCCATAGGACAGACAATTAATATACCTACACAGCCTGTTTTATGACCCTTGATTTTTCAAGTAGATATTCAGAAATCTTTGCCCCCATTACGGCTCCTGTAGGTGTAAACATCATTTCCAGATATTTTCCAAAGCGACTTGAGTTGTCATTGATGGCAGTGCAGGCATTTCCAAATGCTTCAACCAGAGGATTCACCTGAAGAATTTTCTCACGCAAAGCACGGTTATTGGCCTTGACAGAAGAGACATAAATCAAAAGGATAATTAAAATAATATAATTCTTACCATCAATCCGATTCTTGCTCCAGAAGTAAAGAATCCTTTTCTCCCGCTTGTATGGAATTAGGTACTGTGCTAACCTTTCTATTTATACAAGAGATCCAACAAACTGGTAAGAAAATTTCCCACAGCTAGCAAAATACAGAATGTTTTTTCTCTGCAATTGTTATACCTTTCATTTGTTTTGTAATTAGGGTAAGAGTAGCACAGCCACAGTAGACTAAAGATGTCTACTTAGGGTTAAGCTGGCATAGTTAATTTTCCTATTATTTTGTGCTAACAGCATTACTCATAGCACTTAATTGTGTAAGAGCTTCTAAGATTAGAGCCAAAGTAATATTTATTATTATTACACATTATACATTTATATATATTATACATTCTTTATTGTATTAATAAACAATGTTATATTTTATATTATAAACACTGTACATAACTACAGGTACTGAACACTCAGAATCTGGCATCTTCCCTTTAAAAAACTAGTAACTGGCTTGGTGTGAGTCATACTCTTGCATCTTAATTCAATACTCTCACATGCATGATTACTATGTCCCTATATCGTGTGACAATTCACACTAACAACTTTAAGCATTAAAGATTAAACAAAGTGAACGTTGGGGTAGGGTTGGGAGGATTTCTTCATGATTTTACATAATTGGCTAGGAAATACCTTTCCCAAGAAGGTCAGATGTTGGACGATCAGATGGGCACTTTCTGTCTTTCCAGCACCACTTTCCCCACTGATGATAATGCACTGAACACACAAAACAAAATATTTAAGTGTATAGTTCATCACATGCTCGATTTCTGCTATTACTATTCCTACCTGTTATTTCATGTTTAGTACCAAAACTACAGAATACTTTAAGGGTCAACTCCCTTCTGAAAGGAGAGACCAGCAAAGGCTCAGTGTAGTAATTTATTCCCTAGATTACTAAAATGCATCTTGCAATGCCTGATCCCATGGTGCATGTGTGAAGCAGTGACTGAATTTTGAAGGGCTAGAACACATAAACAAGTGACCATGTCTGAGCTCACTGCACTGACTTCATATGAATTCATATGAATCACAGGGTACAGCTGTTTTTAACAAACTGACCAAAAGTTTACTCTGAAAAATAGTCTTTAACAATAGGTCCTGTGTAGGGAGGCTATTCTGCAGGTGATGCTGATATTCAAGCAAGAATAGAAAATTAGCACCTAAACATTTCAGCAAAATGAGCATCAGTTTACTGGGTGATTCTGGGAGGACATGGCCACCTTCTTCCTGCACCAGCAGTCCTTAACATGTGGTATTTCACAGGCTCTTCAAAAGGCTTCCAGACTCAAGAGACTACCTCAAATGGTCTGAATCACTTTCCTTCTCTCTGCAGTTATGCTTCATGGGCAACATGGAAGTTGAAAGCCAGTTCTCACCTGAACACTGAAGAATGCAGAACATTGTTTGAATCCTAACAGCATTTATTATTTACCCTTTTTTCTCCATGTATTCTACAGACCACAAGTACAAATATTTTTCTACCTAAGGTACAGTATTAACTGACATATAATTAAAATGTTAACACTGAGCAGTTGCACAGGTATACAGGTTTTTATGCAAACATCTGAAAATTACTTGCATCATACTGTGAATACACAAAATTCTTGGCTGGGAAAAGATACAAGGTCCTAAAATACTTGATGCAATAGCCCTTTGTATAGAACTGAGCTTTGTGAAAAGGTTTGAAAGATGCAGCAGTTATCTGGTGGTACCTTGTGGTGCCTGACAGCAGGTACAAGGAACAACTCTACATAAATTACTATACTGAGCCTTTGCCGACCTCTCCTTTCAGAAGGGAGTTGACCCTTAAAGTATTCTGCAGTTTTTGGTGCAATATGACATTTGCAGCTCATTTATTTGCTTCCTGTCAGTTATTTTTGCTCTTGGAAATAGGTACCACATTGATTACACTACCTAATTTAATTGCTTTTGTGTGACTAGGGAAGTCATGCACAACAGTTTACAGAGTTAAGGCTCATGAGTCCTTCTAGAATTGGTCAGAATTTGACTACTGCTTCAGGAGAAACAGTAGGCTGAAGTAAACTTTCAAGTTTCACAGGAAAGAAGAAAAAAAAGAAAAGAAGAGAAAGCTCAATGGATAAAACAAAGAGAATCAATACATTTTTCACATTTTTCAGTCTGGCTACTGTGCTTATCTGGTGCACCTTTATATATATAATACTGGCCAGGTAACAGATAAACAAGCTCCTGTAATACTTTGCAAACAGAAAAGAGGAAACTGAATTAGATCTGAATGAAGATTATTTCAGAAAGAGGTACAGAAGTTGCACAAAGTTGGCCTGACAAGCTGAGGTAATTACTAATCTTTTTCCTCAGATAACAAGTTCTCACATACGTTAGTGTACATGAGTACATGTTTTGTTTAATGCCTTCATCAAAGTACATGTAAGTCATTAAAGAAGTATTAATCACTTTCCAGGCCAGTGTACTTTCACATAATCAGTAAAGCTCCCTTTTATTTGTCTTATTTTCTTTGCATTTTCTGATTTAAGACTTTTTATTATTTTATTCTGTTTTTGTGACTTTAAGAAAACGTTTTCTATTAACTATCGTGTAATGTGCAGGGTAAAATCAGGAGGATTTTATAAACAAGAATAATTATTAGCCTTCAATATTCATGTCCACACAGCTCATCAAATTAGAAAGAGTATGAAGTTATAACCTTAAGAATGTAGTAAAATATTTTACAGCATAGTATTTTATTCTCATTAAAATCATTGCTATATAATAGGATTTTTGTCCTTATTACATTTATATTAGACCCATACTTAATTTATTTTACTAAAAATTTCACTAATGGTTCCTATTTTTTGTGATTTAGTGTCTTTTTACAACAGAAAAGTGGTTCAAACTATGTTAATCTGGTATGGCATTGAAAACCCTCTATTTTACACAAATGTACATTACTGAAATATCTAAGTCAAGACAGGCCTAGAATCAGTGTGCAGCACTACCTTGCTGCTGGAGTCAACAACCAGGATTTCATGAGTGTCCAGGGAACTATACTGGTCAGGTACCTCCATCATCTTATTTGACCTTTCAGTCTCTTTCATAACACTGTGTCCTCTTCAGAACTCCCAAATCTGATCAGATTTCTACTCTGGTTTTGTTGATTAAGGAATAAAAGGCTTAAAGAAAAAATACCCCAGAATACAACATAATAGAACATTATTCACAGCCCTGTAGCACAGTGGCAGTATGATTAATATACAACCTAAATCAAAATTAACAGATTCTTACCTGATCCTTGCTGAATGTAACCATGCTTTGGTAGGCAGCATCTGCAGAGGCAAATATGTGGGGGGGGTTTGATGAACGCTTCACACCATGGTAAAGCTTGGAGAACTAAATTTAAAAGAAAGACACACAATAGTCAAAATATGAAATTTAGCTACATAATTAAGAAAAGAAGGCACTATCATCTGCCTGTTCAATAGAAAAAAGTTGACTGTTATACCACAGAATTTCCACTGAATCACCTACAGCAGGAGTGGTAATTTTTGGCACTGCCCAATTCCCAGAATACAAATTACATCACCTAGAATGCATTCTGATGTTTCCTGCACGAGACAGTGAAGAGAACTGTATCACAAGGAAGAGAATTTCAAACACAAGCCTTCAATCAAGGAAATAACCAATTTATACAAAAGAAACTTACAGTGAATCTGAATTCTGGCCCCTATCTGAAGCCCTGATTTAAGCATCCATGATATTTTTAGCCTTCCAAGTTATTTCTAGCTCCACCTCTCTTCGTATTTGTAGGGAATTAAACTGGCCTTTATGTTTATAGCATTTTGTTTCTGTTAAGCCAGAACTAATGGCACAGGACATGTAATAACCCTCAGTCAGAGCAATTCTTTGGGAAGCAAAAACCTCAGGAGGTTCATATAACCATCTTCTGTTTCGCAGAAGAAAGTCCTAAATGCTAGACAAGGGGCACAGATGTGCCTGGGGTAATCTCTGTCCCTCCAGAGGAATTTGTGCCATCAAGAAGTGAATGAAATCAAATGAAACCAAATTTAAGAAACAAAACAAAACAAAATAAATTTTTAGCCACATTGTTCTGGAAAAAGAAAAGGCAGAGGTTTAGTCTATGCTCCTAACTTCCAGCATCACTTAAGTATTTTAGCTAGTAGTGTTAATATAAAATGTAAAGCAACTTCCATCTTCAGCTTGGAATCTCTCTTACCTGGGGAGAATAAATGCTGAGATTCTGGAAGGGGTTCAAGGCTATTAAAATGTCTCCAACGTAAGTATAAATCTGTAAGTCAGCATAACGTTTTTGCAGTTGATGGATAATTGTATCCTGAGAAGATTACAGAAAGTTTGATAGTTATGCAGTATTTTCCCATCTAGGAAGATTTTTGTAAATATACTGAGAACACTGTTTAAGAAATATTATATATTATTATATTATATATATAATATATTCTATATGTATATTATATATTATTGTATTATATATTATTGCAAGTGTTTCTAACTATACTTTAAATGCCAAACCCACAAAATCAAATATTTTCAAAATTCTTGCTAATGTCATAAAACTAAGTTAAATGGCAACTCCTAATTGCAAATTAGAATATTTTCTTATATCAGACTGAGAAGAAAATATTCTGAAGAGAAAATGGTGGTACACATTATTGCTACACTTCATAGTACATGTCCATTTAATTGTTTTTATTTGTCCATGAAACAAGAATAACAATTTTTCAATTCAAGGATTAAATTTTAAGTAGTAGTAAAAGACTGTTTAAACAGGACACTAGCACAATTTAGTATTATGTCTTTTTCTTGCTGGCATGCAATTTAAGGATTATCAACACCAAAATTTAGATACTCTGAAAATAGGTGATACAGTGAAATATAAAATTGATAGTTTTATTGCTTTTTATCAAGAACCAGTAGATAATACATTATCATATATAAATCAATTATTTTAGAAAAAAAAATCACTTAAATCTAGATCTTTATGACTACACATTTTAGGAAACTCACAAAAATAATTTAAACTAGCATCATTCATAATTAAGTTTTTCCACATAACAGTATTCACTGCTACTTCTTTTATGCTACTGCATAGATTAATGAAGCGAGGGCAGCCGATCTGTCATGTGAGAATTCCTTTGCCTTGGTGAGACAAAAGATTGTAAGAAGGAAATACTTTCATTCTGCTAAGAGATGCCTAAAAGGTACAGTTGAGGTACAGTTGTCAGAAGCTGCTACTCAGACAGTACAGTACCTCATTGAGAACTTCTAGATTTACCAGATCGTCATCTAGAGAGTACGTGTCAGCTCTGTCCACATGGTAAGGTCTTCTAGTATGTATTCGTTCATGCCTGGAAGTTGTTAACAGAGCACCAGTATTATAAAAGTGTATTAGAGACAGCAAATATTAAGATGCAAAGGGAAGTCAAAGGTGAATGTTTTTATCATGCAGAAATACAGACACACTCTCTGAAATTGGTAATTTTGCTTGAGATATCCTTTTATAAAAGCAATAGATCAGCTTGCTCTCCAGTGTACTACCTGTTTCTCTTTCACAACATATAACCCTATCTATTTATCAATGCTCAGTGAAGATTTACTGCTTACAGACTTACTGCTGCTCACTCACACTCAGTAAACTAAACAGATTCTTCCTCTTTTCCCTTCCCTCCTTGCGCTAAGTTAATAAACTGCCATTCAGTTTAATTAAATGCTACCCCCACATGCCCAGCCATAGTACTGTCATCTAAAGAAGTTATAAGAAGCAGTAAGTAGTATAAAATCCTACTGTTACCTTGATGTATGCCAAAGTGCCTCCTCAGATGACCCTAGATGTGGCCCAAAACAACGTTTTTGAACCACAGCTGCCATCAGACTCTAAATTGTATGGATGTTCAGTCGGCTTGTCTCCAGAGATTTAAGCCACACAACAAGCAGCAGAGACACACTGTCACATAACCCCTTTATAATCAGATTATACTGAAGGAATCTTTGAAAATGCGGTGTATATGTTTCTAAACAACACATCATGTTGAAACGGGAACAAATTAAGAGGCTGAAACATGTCTTCCACAGAGGGTGTGAAATATGAATGCTGTAAGTGCAACTAGGCTTTTCTTTACAACAAACATAATCAAAGCATAGTAGAAGGACACCCACCGAGATACAGTCTGCATCCTGCTGAGTAACATTTAGCATTGATCCTCAATGACAGTCCTTGACAGATTGTTTTTGCATTGGTTGCCATGTAGGAAAGTAGGAGTCACATGATCAAGCATCCCGAAACAAGACTAAATATTACATCAAGCACTAACAAAACAGTACCCTAACTTAGCAGGAAACACTTGTTTATCTGTAATATTCAAAGTTAATATGAATACGTCGCAGGCTTCTTTAATCATACCTTCATATGCTTTTGTAATCCTATTTTAAAAATTAACATAGAGGCATTTGCATTTCCCCCCTTTATGTACACTTCTATATTTCAAGCTAATCTGCTTTCATTGAGTGAAGAGAATGTTTTCATATCCAAGAGCTATTACATCATCATCATCAGAACTCTTGCAAGGAAAGGCTCTCATAAAGAGGAACGAGAAGAGTGTTAGTCATGAGTACAGCTTCCCTGATAACTGTGAATCACATAAAATGATATTTTTCTTATGTCTATTTTTATTCCTTTTCCTCATTTCCTTTTGGCTACTCAATGAGTTTTAGAAAGCTATTCTTTAATAATTTATTTGAACTGTTGCAAACTGTTTTGTCATCTAGGAAATGAAACAGTGGGAAGGCAGCAGGTTTTGCTGACAGTCCCACTACACTCCCACAGACAGTAGTTTGCTTTATGTTGTACATATGAAGCAATGAAAGAAGGACACAAGAAGACAAGTAAGAAGCTATGAAAGAAAAATTGTTATAGCGGGTATTATTTCTCATGGGCAGCATGTTGACCATTTGAACTTGTTCAAAATTCCATTCAATAAATCTTCCGTTTCATGGTCTTCGATTAGGTATTGGGTTATAGGTCCTTTTTGGGTGGTTTTTTTTTGAGTCACTGTATGCAAAAACATTACACTTTGCTGACAAGCCAGATCCTCAAAGGAGTAAGAATGCATTATGTACTACTGGGGTTTTTAAGTGTTGTTTCCCTTTCACAAACCAGAATTCAACCTCTTATTTTATTGCATAGAAAAATACTGTTGTAAATAATGTAAATCATCTAGAGATGGGAGCATCCCTTGGTCTACAAATGAAGGAAATATTTTAATATTTGCTTTACTTCATGAAGATGTAACTAACAAAGCAATGGCTAGACATTTTAGCCAACATAACTTATCTGTGAAGCTTTTTCTTCCTGGAGTAAAACATCATATCCACAATACTGAATTGCACCAAACTGCAAGTAGGGACACATCTACCGGACGTGCAAGAAGGAGGGGGAAGAAGGCACATTCAAACCTAAGCATGTCTAATAGCAGAATGGCTTTGTAAACTAATCTGTTATCTGATTGTGTATTAAACTCCTGCTGTTTGTTCCCCTTAAGTGATAAACAAATCTTTTTTTATTTATTAGAAAAGATTCCTTTTAAGCCTATTTAAATAAATAAGGAAAGTGGTCTTAGTTAAATATAAAGTAAATATAAGTAAAACATATATACCTTTGTACACATATTTTCCAGCACTTAACTCATTTTCCTAAGTACATGATTAAGAAGAGGATATTAGGAGCATAATATCACATTAGCTTCAAATCTCCTGCTGGCCTCATCAGTTTTCTACTGACCCTATGTCCTCCAGTGCATTGATAGAGTGGGAAGGAAAAATACAAACAGTAAACTTTAATTATTACCACAATTTTACATCAGAAATACAATCTGCTTTTAAAACATGTATTAAAAATTCTTAAAAGGCAGAAGGAAGCACTCTTAATTAGGGAAATAACTGTCAGTATATTTTTAGCATAAAAAGTAGAATTATCAGCCATTTTTTCAATTACCCTTCCTTTCTGGCAACATATAAGTAGTACAAACTCTAAGCAAAAGGAAAATCAAAGATGTTATGTTATCCTCCTTAAGTTTCCAGTGATTTTCTGATGCAATCCCTGCATGATGTAGTCTCTTCACAAAACGAAAGAACAGCCATAAAGGGTGCAAAGGGCCAGTCACTCAAGGTGTCTAACTTCATTTTAGAATCATAGGATGGTTTGGGTGAGAAGGGACCTGAAGAGCACCATTAGATTAATTCTAGAAGTCTAGTGATGAGCACTGTCTGTTGAAAAAGGCTCTATGCTCCAAAGTATCCTCCTGTTACCATTTTATCAGGCAGGAATAGCTGGAAGGGACAGTTTTCTTAGATTTTGTAGGAGGAACAAAAGGCAAGAAGCATTTTTCCCCTGAGAGAACCATTTAATGAAAAGGCAGGAAACATTCATTTGTTCTACTGGTGGTAAAGATACAGTTTGAAAGAAACTAACCAGTTATAGTAATAAAGGTGCACTGTAAATAGCTATACACTCCTATATCCTGCT
Source organism: Pseudopodoces humilis (assembly GCF_049639895.1). Lineage (NCBI taxonomy): Eukaryota > Metazoa > Chordata > Aves > Passeriformes > Paridae > Pseudopodoces > Pseudopodoces humilis. Next base: position 19,566,110 of record NC_142207.1, on the reverse strand, counting down.
ATCAAGGGATGGGGAAAGAAAAGCTAGATGGACCACACAGACTTCTAGATCAAAAAGTCATTCTGCTAGCAGGTCCAACCTGAGCAACAAAGCAACACAGACCAAGAATTTTTGACTTCATTAGGAAGCTTCTTCTCTAATCTCTCTCTCCTCCACCCCTAACATCTTTAGGGCCTTCCAAGAGGCCTTTACATTGCCCTGTTGGTACAGTTAAGCATTTATGTTTACTGTTTGTTTGTTTCTAGGATTCACAAAGGCACAATGATTGCTGTACTTGGTCTTCTTCACATTATTGCCAATTTTAAAATTAATTAATGAGATTTACAAGAAAAATACTCAACAGAATGAGAAAGAAAAAAGGGGAGAGTGCGACACTGCCACACAGAGATACACAGCCTATTTCCCATGCATTGCAAAGACCTAATTTTGCTCCTTTACATCAGGTTTCAGCCTGAAGTAATTTATTGAAGCAAGGTCATAAGAGAGATACTGATACAGCCTTAATTACAATATAAATGCTACAGCTATAGTTTGCAACCTCCAGTAAAAACACATGTACTATACTCAGAACAGGATCACTTTTGGGGGCCACAGTAGCTTTGAGATTAAAAAAATATATATATGAAAGGGGGGAAAAAATAATTTTAAACTCATTTGCCTAGTATTCTTATAGAAGAAGGCTGGAAGAATTACCTTAAATTATATTCTGTATAGCAGCAGAGAATATTTCTGGTTCTGGTTCTGTTATTATCTCTGAGTCCAAAGAAAATTACTGGCTGGATGCAATCAAGTTCCCTGTGGTTAATTGCTTTCAAATCTAAATGTGAACTGGCAGAGAAGCTTAATATCTGGTAGTAAGAATAATTTCCTTGGATGGACTGCTGCTGTAATCCAGCTGGTTCATGAAAAGGGGGAAGCTGCCAAGACATGGTACTGTCATTTTAATACCTGACAAGGTAGCCTGAACATTCCTGCCCTTCTCAAACTATTAAATGCTCTTTTCTTTATTCCTCCCGCCTTTTCTATTTTTCCCCAGGCTTCTCCAAGTTTGAGTCTTCCTGATGTACAGATTTGCCTTTTATCCTTCAAAATGCAAGCTTTCAAAAGCGTCTGTCCCCCATTGCAGAAACAAACTTGGAAATGGCGACCAGCAGTAGCACTGACCCAGCATCACCCAAACCTGTAAACTCTGAGCTCTTTACTAATAGTCTACCTTAAACTAGTTTAAAACCATATTCATGCAAGTGCTGAAGTTTTTTCATTCTTTTAAAAACTGAAACCAGAGGTTAGTAGATATTTTCTGATTCCTATGAAGAAGCCTATTTACAGACAGGAGCATAAGATACCTATTCTGTAGGAAAACATCCAAGAGGAGAATGAGCCATATCTGGAGCTGGCATCTTCAAACCTGCTGATAATTGGGAAGCTGCCACTTTGGATCATAAAACCCAAACTATTCAATGCTTGATCAACATTAACTTTAAAAATCAAATCATTATATAAATTTAACACTGGGAATTATGAAGTTATTGAGGAAATACAGAAGACCCTGGTTTTTCTCAACTTCACCTCCAGTAACATTTGATTGACAGAGCTAACTAAATAAATGTAGATGTCAACTGGTGATTATTAATACAGATTAATCTACTACAATTCAAACTGGTGCTCCACATTATCTCCTCTGAAGGAAGAGCCAAATGCCACACAGAAGCCCACAATATCTAAAATTCTGAAAGACAGCTTCAAAGAATATTAACAAGAGCAAAATTTCTGGAATGCATTCTGTGAAGACTCCTCTTCCCTGTCTTCAGTTCTAAGCTTTTAATCAGGTATTTTCCTCCTTGATATTCTGGTTCTCCACCACAGTAAAAAGGCAGTTAATAGATCTATTACTACATTTGAATTTCTCCATCTCATATGCTGTTATGACATTTCTTTTTTAGATTTTCTCCTACACATTATTCTGTATAGAGCAATCTGTTATTTTAAGAGACTGACCACAATTAGGTTATGCCTTAATTGTTCTCCATTCAAATGAGAAAAGAAAAAACCAGAACATATTAATTTCACTTCCTTTTGCTGATGGTCAGTACTTTTCAAGGCCTTCAATTAAAGGTTTAAAATTCTGCAGTTTTCCATTAGTTCTACTCACAAGTCATGAAAGATTTTTTAGTTTTTTTTTATTTTCTTTTATGGAATAAAATGGAAAGCTTACTTTTTTTTTTGAGAAAAGTTTTCCTAAAGGATGCAAGATTTTATCATCATAACTTCTGCAAGGAAGGGCCAGGACAATGGACAGAAGCAGGGTATTAAATGAGTTTCCCTTTTACATATCTCCATGACAAGCTCTGTTGTATTTTTGAACATTATTTATGGAACTTGGTATAATTCCTAGCTTAAAAGGCTTTGAAAGTTTTTACATCTGTTTTTCAACACTGAAGCAGCTGCTGGCTTTGGCAACTTGAAATAAAATTCTGACAAGGACAAAAATATGGTGTTAATATTTGATGTTTATAAACAAACACCAGAGAATATACACACTTTTTCCAGTACATTTTGCCAGTGTCGACAGCACAAAGAGTCATTTAAAATTTAGCAATGTTAGGAAATACACTAAATCTCTTCTGACTTTCTCCTTAATGAGGCTGGTTATCAGCCTGTATGTTGGAATCTCTTGTACTATGAATCAAAAAAGCAACCAACCACACGAATAAGTTCAAGAGATCAAAAGGTGTATTTGTAAAGTGAGCAGCTCTCTCATAACCTCCCTTAATGGATTATCAAACACACTCAAACATTATTTAATAAAAATATAATCGTCACAAAGAAAATGTTAACTGACAATTAATAATAGCCATAATTTGTAACATATCTTTGCCTAGAGCCTTCCCAAAGCATTCCCCAGACTCTAGGGCAGGAAGAATAAAAATAAAACTGCTGGAGCTAGAGCTCCAGGCATTATACATGTTTCCCTTCATTACCAAGTTTACAGTGACCTAACAGTACAGTAGAGTACAGCTTTATAGAACAAGATGAAGTTCTTGCCTCAGCAAACTCTTTCTCATAGGTATTACATATTAAGTAAAACTATTAATAGCCATGTTGTAAGTGAAAAGAACAGAGAAATACTGAGGGCAAGTGACAGAACAGAGATTACATAGCAAATCAGAGTGAGAATAAGGAACAGAACACAACCCCCTACTATGCTTTTGCATTAAATTCAGAGGGTGCTTAAATATTCTTGGTATTTTACTGACAAGCAATCATACAAATCTTCATCTTGAGAAACCCATCCCTGAAATATATCAAGTTTATGGTAAGCTTGACTTGTGTACCCTTTTTTACTTAGAGAATACATTATTAATCACACTCAGACACACCAAGTCTATCAACACTCAATTATTATTTTTGTAACAAAAACATTTTTATAGTTCTGCTTTTCATTCCTGACCAATGTTTGCTTATTCTGTTGGCACACCTTGCTGTAACTTAGATTCCTTCTTCTTTCCTCTGTTCTCCAATTTTATGCTACGTGAGGTACAAGTCTTTAGGTATTAATGACGTTTCTTGTCTTCACAATGTTACTAGGAGTAAGGACACTATTTGAACAACCATCTTACAGCATTTGTGTGACTATAGAAGTGGAAAGTAAAATTTAAAAAAAGCAAAAATAGGAAAAAACTGAGTGAGATCCTGTGAAAGCATCCTCTCTGATTTTAAGAAATGCTTCCTACCTAGAGACAGCTATATATTTATAGAAATAAGACTGCTGTGACTCCCAAGAGGAACTAGAAATCAGTATCCATGTGTTAAAAAGGAATTCTGTACTTGACTTTAGAATAGATGAGGAAGAAAAATTCAGCATGGCTGGAATGAATACATATGAAGCAATGTTCTGGTGTACTAAGCTGTATTTTTTAAGGATTGAAGAACTTTTATAAAAATAGAACTAGTGGACTACTTAACACTGAATAAATTTCTTAGAATTAAACTTCATATAGTTGTTACTATGTCAAAGCTGTTAATGGAAAGTGTATTGATGCAAATTAGCAATTATGTTTTGTTATTGTTAGAAAACACACACAGTCAAATGATAGCTTATAAAAGGGATATGGATAAGAAAGATTAATACCCAGAGCTCACCCCTACACAGCTGTGACATTAGACTTTCTCACCAAGTTTTTCCTCATGAGAGTGTAAGACATAGGCAATGCAGGAGTGGAGTGCTAATGCTGAAATGCCAAAACACAAGAATTTTAGTGTAAAAGATGCCAACAGATGAAAAAAAGAATCTTCTTCCTCAATACAAGTGTGGAAAGAGGGGTATTTTGGCTGTGTTTTCTGAAAACACCTATTTGCATAAGAATAGAAGATATCTGGATCTCACCAATGAAAATAATTTAGGGAAAACAAGTTTCGAAGAGTATCTTTTTCAGTAAAAAAGCAGGATGAATTGTTAATATTATTTTTAATTTTAAAAGTGGTCTTTTACTAGCATAAACATTTTCTTTTTACAATTAATTTTTAACCTAAAGGAAATCAGAATATAAAATTCTCTAGTAAGCTGCTTCATGGAAAAGTAACAGCAGTATGTTCATCAGAACAAGCTGATAATAGAAGAAATGTACTGAAGTTAAGCCTAGCTATACTGCACACAAAGAAGCTGATAAAAGCTGATAAAATAAGGTGATGTTTCAATTTGTGACTCCTAGAGTCCTAGAGGCCAACCTAGATGATCCTACCAAAATGGGCCAGCCTGTTTCTTTCTACCACTCTCCTGCTAATTCCTGGTCATGTGAAGCATTCCCTTCACTTCAGCTATCACCTGAAGCACCTCTCTGCAATCACTAACAGAGTAGAAAGTTATCTCTGTTTCTGCTGGTTTACTTTTTTTCTCTCACTGTAGAAGTTCAAGCTCAGGAGGCTTTTGACAATCCCTGAAGCTGTAATAAAAACAGCATCATGAGTTTGTTCCTGGGAGTTGAGAGAAAATGGGAGAAAAAAGCCAGTTCTCTCCTTTTCACTATCAATGCCCTGCTAAATCAGCTCTCCATGTCTCTCCTTCACATGCTCCAAGTCATTAGTACTGATCTTCAAGTCTGCAGGCTTGCTCTCAGGCACAATGACCTGAAGTACCAAAATAGGCAAACTGGCATGGCTCCACTGGAAAGAGAATCCTATTTAAAACCCCACAGGCACTGAGTCAGTACAGAATCAAAAGACACAAATCCAAAGCACTGTCCTAGAAGACTTTCATATGAGACAAAACACAGATACCTCCTGATCAGCTGTCATCACCAGTGACTCCCTGGGCTCCCTCAAAGAAGAAGTGTTGTTAACATAAGCATACTGATGATTTACCAGTTTCTGGAAATTTTCAGCCTGTTCTCTGAGAACATTTTCTCCTACTTAATCTTTTAAATAATTGATTTGTAATGTTGCTGTACTCTTAAAAATGGGCATCTATTTTTCTTTATTTCTGAACATCAGGAAATTAACATAGATTTCATTGTAACTGTCATGGGCACATCAATAAACAGAAAAAGCATGCACCATATTCAATATTGTCATAGAAAGGTTTTAACTAACACGGATTTGAATTTGCCTTATTTACTTTGAAGTGGTGACTATACATTCAGATGACTTCTACAGATCATTATAGATGAATGCCAGTAAATTTTTTACAGGACCATCTGGTCATATGTTCTTCTTCATGTCAAATTTTGTATTGAAAATTATGTTGTAGATGCATTACAGAGGCTTTAAAGGCTTTTAATTGGTAACAATTTTTCTAGAAGGTACAATATCCCTATTACAGAGCCAAGTTTTTTACTGTTATGAGGCTATGTCAATCCTCTGGGGAAAATTATAGTTAGATGCTCTTGGTGGTTGTTTCTTTTGTAATAATCTTATGTTTCTAGTCCAGTATTAACTGTCTGGCCCACAGACTTAATATTTTGCAGGGATGTACTTTTGCTATGTCATTAAAGTTTGTACCAATTTGATCAAGTTTAAAATCTTTAGAATAACTTTCTGAACCATATGTTGTAGATTTCAGAGGTGAACAGTAAGTAGATTTTTGTCCTCACTAAGCATGCTCTCAACTCTGATCACAGTGGGCTGGTGCTTCACAGAAGAAGTAAGGATACCATAGCAAAACGGTAAAACAATCAGAAATATTTTTTGTATGAAAATAAAATATTTAAGCTGGGTTAGGTGGTGGCTGGACAGACAAGGAATTAAACTCACTTTGATGAGCACTGATTTATACTAGGGTGCTGGGAAGCAAAATCCTTCTTACAGTTCAGTCAAATCTAAGGTACAGAAGTTTGTCTGTCACTGCACACCCAGTTAATACATGAAAAGACTTGAGGAAAGAAGTGCTGTCGTGGTCTTGGTTCTTTGTCACTCCACATTATGAGCTCAATCTCAGAAGAATGTATTGGAATACCATGACAAATCCATTTCAGAGCTCCTCTTAGCACAAGGAACATTTCACTCTGTCTATACATGCAATCAGGTCAGCAGTTGGAAAAATTCTTATACCTCTTGGGCAAGCTGTGCCATAGCTGTAGGCAATGTGATCTGTGAGGTGCTATACAGGGAAGGAATCTTAGGAAACTAGAGAACTAGTAACTGCTGCTGTAATGCTGACATAACTTCTACCTACAGTGAGCATTTCCAGGTATGTTTTCCCAAAAAACAAAGAAACCAAGAAGAAAAAACACACACATACCACAGAAACAAACAAATAAAAACTCACCATCCACAGAAGTCAGCTTCACCTTGCAACTGTACTTAACAATCATTCCTTTCTTTTAACTTGTACATTTTTGTATGGGTCTTTAGCATTTAAGCCACAGAGTTTTATGTCATGCAAGTATATATATGTTTATGATTTATGAATCATAACATCTGATATACTTCATCAACATTAGCAGGTGGTTATTTATAATAATGGATCAGAGCTTATCTAACTCTAGAATTTCATATTACAGAATGATTGCTGAGCTTGGGACAGTGTGTTCATTTGCATTTAATTCTCTTTTGAAACAGTGAAATTCTGCCACCCTCTGGACAACAACTAAACTAAGACATATTTACAATCAGCCTCAAAAGATTCCACTTCTGCCAATAAACATGCATTGCTTTTTAAGCACATTTTAAAATTAATTACAGGGCTCAAATTATCCTTGAACTATAGACAAAACAACTACTTTCAGTAATGAATAGCCTTCTTACTCAGGATTAAATCAAACAGCAAACTTCAAAATTTTCTGCTCTTAACTTTTTCTAGTAGTCACTTGAGTGCCCACAGTTGTATTTTTAAAGATCTGTTACCAAAGTACTGATACAGTGTTTCATACCGACATTTATTTCCACAAATCAGAACACTCTGAAATTAACATCTTTCTGACTGAGCCAAATGATAACAAGTACAGAACAGAGTTCAGTGTGAGAAAGGCAAAGAAGCTTGCATTATGGTTGATCAAACTAGCTTTAAAAAGTATCAAAGGGAAAACACGACTCTTACATTCATATGGCAAGCAGCACTTGTTGCTAATAATATTGCCAGTCAAAGCATTGTACAGTACCTTGTTTTGGCTATGGAGCCTAGCTGCTGTTGTTCTCGGATGAGCTCAGCCAGCTGTTTTTGCAAAGACATATCTTTATCATGTACCTGTTTAATAAACGGATGTTCCAAAAGATGAGTGACTGAAGGACGCTGTTCAAAATCTTTGATTAGACACCTGTGACAAAGAAATAGGGGTCTCAGACAATGATGTAATATCATTACAGCATGAATTGAGTGAGCTCACTGTGTGGCTGTTACTCTATTTTCTTTTTCCACAAATTTGAGTTCCTCAATATGTAACAAGACTCTTCCATACTGCAATAAATCTGGAATAAAATACTTAGCTAAGTGAACGCACTCTGCAAGTATACTAGCGTATAAAGGCTACAAATTTGAGCTTACTTAATCTCTCTTTTTAACTATAACTAGATAGAAGGAAAAAATGACATTGTATCCTGTAAGAGCTGTACAGTTAATACACATAAAAATGAAGTTGAATAGACAATACTTCATTCACTTTAAATTTCTACCTATTCTCTGATGAGATTTTGAGTATGAACTGTAGGATATAGCGTATTGAAAATCATGACTGAGACCTGCGGTACAACACTAATCAGAACAATTTGATATACAGATTTGTTTTTTAAATGAATGTTACGGGTAGATATTCTATATCACAATGATGAGTGTTAGCATAAGAATTATAGAAAATTCTGCAAGCCTGCATAATTCAGTCTGGAAGAGAAAGTAATCGGTCAGAATGAAATGCTAGCCAGGGTACCAAATCCTCTGATAGGAACACATGAACTAGTAATGAGTAAAGAAGTATGTCCTATTACATCAGCATAAAATAAAATACCATGGTAATTTGTATAATTGAGATGTAAGTTTGGAGAAGCCATCACTCAAGTTGAATTATTTTCTGCTGAAATAATACCATTCAAACTGAGGAATGATCCAACAGGATAAGACTGCTTTCAAGTATCCTCTAATTAATAATATTAAATCATTCTATTCATCTTGCTCAGATAATAATGGTATTGACATTATTTGAGAATGTGAAAAAGAAGTGCAGCAATTCAGCATATACCTTCCTTCTAGTATCTATAATTTTATCACATTTTAGCTCAAGATGAATTTATTTGATGAGATGCGTTCATATTACATACTTAACAATTTCCTTTCATATTTGTTGAATACCAAATACCAAATACCAAAAGTACTTCCGTTGCAGGGCCAAAAATCACAAATAAAGACTATCATTTTAGCCAAAAGTTCAATAAAACTTTAATACATTTCAGATTTATATTCTAGTAATAAAAGTAACAATGTATAAAATTTAAACTACATTACAAAAAAAATCATACACATTAATTGATTTCAAATACTACTAAACACATTAGCAAGTTATATTAAAGTTTAGCCTCACCTCAAAGACTTTACTGAAGACTAAAGTCTGGTCTTAAAATGATCCTGAAATATCTTTGAACATAACTTCAATACTTTAGGTTCCCAAACACCATTTTGCTAACCTCTTCTGTACATCTAGTCCAGAAAAGAAAGTCTGTAAAACGTGTTACCAGTTTTGGAACTATTTTGGTGAATTTTGCTATAGGCTAGAACTGTAGCCTCCTGATAGAAACAGTAAAGCAACACAACCTGCTTTATCTGCATCCCTCTGAGCGCAAGGCTATAAATACCAGTCCTTCCCCTCCATGAAAAGATCCATCATTAGCCTTGAACAGGTTCTGACAATCCCCCCTACTCCCTTTCTTTTTTGTAATCTGGGAGTTTTAAAAGTCAGTACACCCACACAGACAATATAGTCCATGCCAATCCTGTTTAAATTCATGTTTCCTGAGTAAAAGGAAAAAAGCATTTGAAAAGAAAGACAACATTCATCAGGAAGACAGATGAAAAGAGAACAAAACAAGTGCTATTCATTATACAAATTCACAGATTGATGGCAAGTATCTGAAGTGAAGATTTCAGTCTGAAAAGCTCATGCATTCATGATTTTTACCATTCTGTCAACAATTCCAACTTTTCAGTATTTATGTTTTATTGTTAATATATAAATGTTCTTGTTAAATTTGATTTCATCTGGAGTTTTTCAGTACTATAACCGAATCCAAGTGAATCTATATCATAGGATCATGGATAGTTTGTGTTGGAAGGGATCTTTCAATGTCATCTAATCCAAACCCCTTGCAATGCACAGAGACATCAACTACATTGAGTTGCTCCGACCCCTGTTCAACTTGACCTTGACTGTTTCAAGGGATGGGGCATCTACCAACCTCTGTCACTGTTTCACCTCAATGCAAAAAATGTCCTTCTGATATCTAGTCTGAATCTACTCTCTTTTTGTTTAAAACCAATATCTCTTGTCCTATCACAAAAGGCACTTGCTTTTCAGATAACAACATTAGAGTTTAAATAGATTCTTTTCAAAAAATTACACAGTTCCAGACAGGACATCTTGTGTTTATCTGAAGTGTGAAGAACATGCAAACCTTTGGCCTGGTGGCATGCAGTTATTAATATGAATTCTCTGAACTCTGAACAATGCACCCACAGACACTCTACGGAGAGGACACAGAAGTTGCATGAGAGTTCTTCTATATACGTGGCCCGTAGGTGAAACATGCAAATGTCCAGGATACTGCACTCCTTGTGGAAGCCCAACAAAAAGAGACATTTTGGAGAAAAAAGTTCTTAGCTTCTTTCGTGCATGCCTGAAATGTGAACTTTTTGGGTGTTGTGTATGTTTCAAAGAGCACAGACAAATTGTAGGAAGGACGTGATCTTGGAGATCTTTAGGACTCTGTTTGCTTCTGTTACATAATCCTGCCAATCCCCCACCGACTATTCACATTGTGTGCATGCTTCACCTTTGCAACAATCAATGTTTATCCATTGTTTCATCTAAATGCTGGTATTGCTGCAGTCTGTGTTCACGTAGGATTTCACTTGAAACACAACTAAAACTTCATTAAATTGCAGGATGACTTAGTTAATGACACAAGACACATCAACATGAGTCTGTGTTCAAACTCTCTGTTCCAAGCCCAGACAAGAGCACACCTCCTGTTGTGCCAAGTTTGTGCCTGCATCGGAAGAGCAGTCCTTTCAGATGGTTAACGAGATGACGCAACAAAGCAGAGTTAGTAACTAACAGCTGTGCAAGGGTGAGGGAGAGCTGCTTAAATTCATGTCTGTAACTTCGTGCGTGAGTACTTCAGCTTCAGGGAAAAGACGGACAGGAGAATAAACATTTCCACCGGAGTTGCTTTAATCCATCAAGTTAAATGGCAAGTTCCTAGCACTTTAAAAACACAGCAGCCAAAAGACCAGGTAGGCCATAGGGAATTGAGGTGTGTAAGGCACACACTCTCCTTTGCCTGTAAACAGCAGAAGTTTTGACGCAGCCACTCCTAGAAATTACTTCTTACCATGTTTCAAATGCAGTAAACAGCTTGCAGCTTAGTCACTGAGGTACTGAGGGCTCAGTCTGTACTCAAATATTCAGTGCCAATTTCATGTCTCACCAGGCTTGCTGTGATGGAATGGAGGATGCAAAGCTGTCATGTGACACTGGAAACATAGCCCTTATGTTTCTCGGTGCATATTCTTTGTCCTTATTCCTCCCTATGTAGAAAAGGCCTATTAATATTCTGCTTCTACACACTGTCAGTTCAACTCTGTTGCTTTTAGTGCAACATGAATGCCTGCTGCTGCTGCTGCTCTTAGTCAACATCATCTGTAAAATAAAAATTCTTGGGCCACTACTACCTAAGTGCTAATGAAAAATGATGCACCAGACTGACGGTGTCATTGCAGGCATTCAATAAGGTGTCATCGTCATCCTACTGGAAGCAGTATTGGCACTATAATGCTCTTCAGAAAAAAAAAAAAAATATATATATATATATTATATCAGCTCTTACAATCCTAAAACCTGCACAAAGGTGAGAATTACCACAAAGTTTTCTACTGACCTACACTCTGACACAGAATATAATGTGTGGAAAAGTTGATTATATGGGTGTCTGAGTTCAAAATTGCCAGTAAATTCAGTGAGAAGATATATCTAACACATATGCCAGAAAAAAAGATATTAGGAAGTAATAAAATATTCAGTAATGTTAACATTTGAAAGAATACAGTAACAAAACATCTTTTACAATTTCACTCATCACAAAATATTCTGGAATCAGTGTGTGCATTGTACAGGTGAAAAAGAACAGTAAAAAGCCCTATTAATGAAGGATTAGTTTCTGAGGCAAAACATCTTCAGCTTCTCATCTGAGCATTCATTTAAGACCAGTTTGGACAGTTAGCTCAGGCACTGTCAAACATCAACCATACTGCAATTATTCATAAAACCAGTAAATGTGCTGCACCTGCAAATTCAGCCAAATTGTTTGGCTTGTGGAAATTTAAAAAAAAAAAAAAAAAGAAAAGAAAAGAAAAGGGTGGTGCATTAGTTTGAATTGAGCAAACTGACAAGCAAACCAACTACAAGATGGGTTTCAAATAAAGTATGATGAAAGTATCACATTTAGTCTGCTATTTTTTGGCTCTAAAATAATAGAAAGGCTAAGTAAGTAGAGACTGAAAAAGAAATAAAAACTGTATGTTTGCCTTGACAAAAGTCAATCCATTATCTAATTGGAAATTCTAGTATCTTCCATCATGCTTTCTTAGCCGAAAATTAATTCTCAGAATTCATTAGCATCACTACATTAAACATAGGTTGCAGCCATTTGCTGCAATCTCACAGCCAGGCTCCTAAGCACCATTTCCATTCTGCCACAATTACGAGCAAAGATGAAGCATTTATTAGCAGAGGATAAGAGCAGCCTCCCATCCACATAGGCCCATCTGAGACAGCCTCTAAAAATTCACTGGCTGCTTGCACTTGGATGATAACATTGTTGGAATGGCTGGGTCTCAACAATGTAAACAGCCATTTCACAAGTAGCGAATCAGATGGCTGAGAGATGTTTATCAGCATTCATGAGCTATTTACTAATGAATAAATGGAAAGAAACAGATTTCGTAAGAACCGCAGTGGTGGTCTAAGTCTCCTGTGTGCTCAGAAATAGAAAAATAATTACTAACGTCACTCACTATTGCAGACAAACCTAAGTAGAGCAGCAGCAGTTCTTTCTTTCAGAAATTCTCTTTCATTAGATCTATTATGATCTATTTGGCCCCAAGTTCTTTATTTAAAAAGAAAGAAATCAAGCATCTGTAACTCTCATAGCTAACTTACATTATGATTTATCACCAGTATTTTGTTTTTCTTCAATTATTACATTTTGTAAATGCTATATTTTCTGATGATTTCTTATCTGCTAGAAGCTTTGTCCCATAAGCCAAATATCTAACCAGACATCAAGCAACTATTTAATATCTACGTGCACAGAAGATAGGTTAATATTTGAAAACAATATGTTAATACTTGAAAGAAATTATGACTGTGTATCAGACTCTATTAGAGCTGGGGAATTCACACAATAGCCTTTGGCTGACAGTGATATAAATTCTCTGTTCGATTGTTATCTGTTAGCTAAAGCCCTCATTGCCACTCCTCTGGTGTGCCTGCCACTGCCTCATCAGGGTGCTTTTCCCATCACCTGCTCCTCTCACAGCTGTAGACCATTCTCCCATGCCCTCCACATATTTCACTCCTTGCACAAGTACCTGCTGTCTAGCAGTGAGAAATCTCTCCAGGACTCTGCTACTAGGATAAAAGAGCTTTCCAGGGTCTTGAACCAAACTCCAGGTCATCCTAAGGTGTTAAGATTGTCTCATCCTAGTCCCAAAAAATAGTTACCAGACTGGCCCCAAAGATAGGGATGTTCTAGAGATGAGGTTCTAGAGTGGAGATTTCCCAGAGGAAGAAGAGAAAGACTAAGGTCATATCCTCTTCAAAGGAGGGAATCTTCCCTCCTAAGCAGGGAGAATGAGGTCTCTAGGTTCTGAGACATTTTTTATACTCTGCATACCTACTTGATTACATCACAAGGTTGCTTCATGATGCAAGATTAATGAAATCAAGACCATGACCTCAAATGGGTTGACTCCCCCTACTTAGGGAAATTGAAAGACAAGAACTGACAAGCAGGATCATTTAGGCCAGATATACTAGGTCAGAGACTTTCCAGTCAATGAAGGAAAAACAACAATCTCTGAGATTTTTTACCTGGTTAAAATGCTCAGTAACTGAGCAGTTCTACCTCTGTACCACACGTAGCTGTGGCAGGCACTGGTCAGTTACTTGCAGCCAACAGGTGAAGACATTTCATGAACTACATCTGTAGTAAGATGCAGGAATGTGCCTGCTTCTCTGACACTTCCCTGCTTTCCACTTGCAGGCCTGCCCAACCCCCATTGCTGCAGGTCACTAATTTGCAAAAATGAACTAAAAAACTGTGACAGCTTTGCCAACAGCATTTCTGTTTTGAGTCCTAATTCAGCAGGACTCACAGGATATAAATAACCTTATCTTCAGGACTATATATAGCTGTCCCTTTGCAAAAAGTAAATGCTAGGCACTAGGGTTATGCGTGTAGGTTAAATAGGTCTCCTGTCTTGCACAGCATCTCATTATAAATAATAAGGATTTTACTGTTCATTCTGCTACAATCAGATATCAGGATGAAAGACTGAATTTATGACAAAGAACTCAATCACCACATGCTTGGTATAAATTCTGATGGTCAGAACACATTTATAACATTATCGATCTGCCTTTTGGTGGCAAATGCTGTAAATTACTAATCCTCCCTAAGAGTGAGACAAATGCTCAAACACTGAAGTGTCACCAGCACCTATTTTCTTAATAAATCTTCCTTCAGTTTAATGTTCAATATCAAGCACCATATAGTACAATTTAGAGCACACATCTGAAACATAACAAAGATTCTATCACACTGAAATTGTAAAATTAGGTGTAATAAATACCTTTACCTCTTCTAAATCTCCAAAACTTACAACAGGTTTCCCAGCCTTATTTGGGCTGAGTAAGCATTACAATTTATTTTAGCTCATATACATGCATTAGAAAACAAATGACAGAAACTCTATAGAGTGGCATCTCTTGCAGCTCTTTAGCGTGGGTCTGACAGGTGCTCACACTGAAATGTTTGAAACGTTACCAGTGAGAACAGAAATACAATCAGAACAACTCTAGGAAGCATCTCAAAACCACCAAATACATTTATTTATTGTATGATGAAATTGATGAATAGCCTTTCACCAGGAACTGGTTTACTCTGTTTCTTTGGTCTGTCCTTGAAGGCCCAGAAAAACAAAAACCCTTCAGAACTTTGCACAACTGAAGCTTTTTATTAGAAACAGTATGTTTTGCATGTATACCAGATATCCTCCCTTAGGTACCTATCCCACTTTGACACTATAGCTTGCAGCTGATTTGAGGCAGGATTTTTACAACTACTCATTAGAAAGTTGAAGATAACTGTATTCATTACATATGTCCACTCCTTTGTATAAATACATATGTTTCATGCAATATTCAAAAGTGGCAGAGATCTTTCGTCAGGTACTATAATTTAGTATTTCAAGTTCATCTGCAGATAGATTCTGAGAGTCTACATCAGTGAATGAAATGCAAAAATGTAGATTTGGTGATAACCTTACACATCGCAATCTGTATCTTTCTGACATTTGCAAACCTCTGCCTTTCCAGACACTGAAATTAATAAGTTATGTCAAATGCATATGATGTTCTCAGTGAAAGAAACAGTAAAATGTTCTTTATGTAACATGAACAGAATGTCACTAAACAAGTGCTTAGATTGTGAAAAAACTTTATCTGCAGAGAAGTTAAATATAAATGGACCACTTAAAACCTATATGATCTAGATGATCTATTCTAACTGAATGGCTCTGAATAGGGACACATCAATATGAAATTTAGCTTGCTAAGCCATGTTTAAGTTGAGTACAAAATGTGAGTTTATCAGGACAAAAAAATTATCTTTGTACTGTACTTGCAACGTCATTGCTAAAAGTTACAGACTGATAATAAATGTGACCATAAATCCTTACGTTCACATTTTGACTTTATTACTTCCTGAATTTCTAAATTCTTTAATTCCCTCCAGCTCAAGAATGACTAATTAATTCAAAGAACCATAATAGCTAATCATTGGTTAAATAAATTTAAAAGGAGAATGTCTGTCTCTGGAGATACCACTACCAATTTTAATTAAAATTAACATTTTGTGATGTAATGTAAATAAAAGTTATTGCATTCTTCTGCTTTGAGAACATATTAACTCTCCTATTTATCCTTTGAGATCAGTCAAGCTTTAAAGTGCCAAGAAAATTATTTTTCACTGCTGTGATAATTTACATGGTTTTACAGAAATGGTAAAAATATAAAATAAATATATAACACATATAATATATTATATATAATGTATATTATTTATATATTATATATTATATAATATATATAATAAATATATAATATAAAATAAAGGTAATTATTTTTAACATCACAAATGGAGAGCCAAATTTTTCAGACACAATCACAGTAGTACAGATAAACACACACACAGAACTTTACTGACCTTATGTCAATAAAGTATGTAAGTGCTGCCTGTATCTTAGTATATACCAAATACAAAATTAGGGTGTTGCCAGAGAAGAGAGCTGAAATTGTGTCTTCTCTGCATTTTTAAACAACAAAATATCTAACTCAGAATCACTATGTTAATTGTAAAAATTCTTATGAGAACAAAACATTACAATCTTCACCTCAAAGTCAACAGAGCTGGGAATAGATATATAGATTCACCAAGCCAGAAACCATCTTGACTCTCTGTTCAGATTTTAGAAATACTGTGTTTGACTAAAATGCTGCTGCAAAATCTTCATCTCTTGAGTCAATGGTATCATAGTTAAAAATATAGACTTAATTCCTGAAAAATATATGATAACTATTTTACCAGCTTAAAGATTTACAAACAATGAAACTTCCAGCTCAGGCATATTGTAAATCACTGCAATTTGTTGAGACCACTTATTAAAAAATGCCTCTCAAGACAATGGCATTTCAAGGGACGGCAAAATGGGATGAAAAAAAAGCTGGAGTGACCAGGTATGGCAATCTTGGCATAAACAAAATTATTGCATAAACCAAACTGAAATCAAAAGCTTAGCCAAAGCTACATGCTCAGTTTTGGTCAGTACACAGGTCTGGCCTGCAACTTGAATAGATAAGCTTGTTATGCAAATGATGTTAGCATCAAGAAGGAGGTAGATAATGAAATTATTCAATAGCTAACCACTCATCACAAGGGTGACAGAAACATGAGGCAAGGTCTGGACACAAGGATAAAAGGCAGTATGGAATTTATACAATCACTGCTTTTAATTTATCATAACTAGGCTGTCACAAGGCAGGCATCAACAAATGCATAACTAATGCATATAAATGAGCCAATTATCAGTAATGGCTAAAAGGTTTGCAGTTGTATGATCTGATGTTTCATTACCTAAATTTTTCTACAAAATCCACTAATGTAAATCTAAGCCTCCATAAAAACATCCTGTAACCTCTTATTGTTACAGATTTGCTAACACATTCCCAGGAATACAACAATGTCAGAGAGAATTCAATTTCAGTATTCTCTTAAAGGCAGCTATAACATAGGGTATTTATTAAAACTGTTCCATTTCTCCATGTTAAGAGAACTGTGTATGAGCATATTTCCTTACTTCATTGTGGACATCACTGTTAAAATGAAAAGCAAGATTTGAGAACCTGCAAAAGTTTATGATGAGGAAGTAATTAAGCAAAAGTTAATAATAATTCATATGATTAAAATGATACAATTTCAATTTATAAAAAACTCAAAGGACAAGAATAAAATCAAGTTTAACCATAAAGTGTTAGCATCTGACTTGTTTTATGAACACTGCATGCTGAACTAAAGGACTGAACAAATGCTAAGAAATGTTTAACTGAGTTTTTGTATTGTTCTCAAGCTCAGCAGGGACTTATAAAAGGAAAGAGACCAAGAAAGAAAAACTTATATAACAATATATAACTTATATATTACTTATAAACTTATATAACAATGCTGAAGGTTAATGTACAGTATTCCTGAGACAGGAATGTAATCTTATTTACTAGGTGCAGTGACTTTCTAAAGCACAAGTGGAATATAATCCACTAGTACTGGTCTCCCTGAATACAGACTACAGCCTTTAAATACAATGCAACCAATGGTTTTTTATAACAGAATTAAATTCATCCACCACTTGGTGACCCTTGTACTTAAACTCTGAACTTGCCATAGATTCCAATGTACTCTGCTGTGTAAATGAGGACATGCATTATGGAGAACCAGAACTTGGATCAATATGGTCTAGAGGAATGTACTTCTACTGCCTAGATTGAAGAGATTCTGAATTACATTGCAGCAATAATAGCAATAGCAATAACAGTAATAATAATAATGATCAGGTCAAACATTATACTGTATCTCACCTTCCTGTTTGGTTAAAGATCAGCATAGTAAATAACTTATTTTTCACATATTACTAATAATATTTGCATTAGCATTTTTATTTTTAACTTCTTCTAAAATGGAAAGACATTACTACACAACTAATTGAAAGAATTATCAGGTAGGGATATTGTACTCCATGAGTAATTGAATACACCAAGGAACAGAACAGATTCAAAATGCAGACGTGCATATTTACAAACCTATCTTGAAAATTCAGTACTGAAAAATGGTGTTATAATAGTATTTCCCACGTTACACTATTTGGGCTGTAATCATTCCCAATGAAATATTGAAGAATCCTAAAAATCACTCGTAAAAGTTGCAGTAAGATTTTTGAATACAATGATAGCAACTACTAATCTGTAATTTCCTAGTGTCACTGTAAAAGTAAAAAAAGTAAAGCAAAAGCATATTTTAGTTTGGTGACAGCTGCATTCACTGTGCTCTTGTTACTACTGGTGCTCAATTAAATATATAAAATACTTATATTTTATGTATATATGCATAGTTACATATAAAAATATATATAGTACCAATATATATATAACCTACTGAACCTTACTAAACCTTACTAAAGTGTAAAAAAGGCAATTATTTTCATTCTCATCTTTCAAACTCTTATTTTAAATTGACCAGCAGTCATTTTCACTATTTTTTTTCTCTCCTCAACACAAAATTTCAATGGAAACCATCAAGGAAATAAGGTGTATTTTATAAACCTGTTCCAGGTCTGTCAAAATCAAGAGACACTCAAATGAAGAAAATTATGTAAGAAGAGCATGCTGGGCTGTAAAGCTTTCAAAAAGTGAATGAGAATCTGTGAAAAGAAAACTGTAGTCAAAAACCTGAAAAAGCAGTAACTGTAAGAAAATTCTGTTTTCAGATTGGCACATATAAGTCTTGCTGAATAAGCTGTTTTTAAAAGGGAAAAAAACTCACTGTGAAATGAAATGGTTGAATCCTCTGCACCATTTCTCAGGATGTAGCAAAGTAGGTGGAGGGTTTCTGAAAAACAAAGATTTGAGTTTTAAAATGTTAACATTATCTCACAGATAGTCATCAAAGGTGCTCCTGGTTTAATCAGGTAGAAAATTATAATCATGAAAGTAATATTCAAATTGTCTATGTGACACCTTAGGATGCCTGTTGGTTTTTTCTTGCTGTTGCTTATGCACTGACAGCTCTCTTCATGTCCCTCTCCTTTTATGTCAATACCTTTGAAGCGGGTAGTCAGTATAGTTCACAGTGTACTTCCCAACATTTCCCTTTCAGTTTTAGCCTGACTGAAAATGCAATATTAACCTAGCCATCAAACTACTTTAACACTTTGCCCAAGATCACTTATTCTGATCAAAACTTTTAAAGTATGGATTAGAACAATTTGTAGGATTTTCAGTCTGGGTTTCAATCTATATTCAGTTTGGATGATGCTGTAAACTCTATAACTGTTAAAAATAGATGCTGTTTTTAAACTAACATCTAGCAGACAGTATTTTTATATTAAATAGTAAGATGGCCGTCACAAAAATAATTTTTCAACTCTGATAAGTTTCATGGTAGTTGATATAAAATTACTTTCCTTCCTGATTTTTACTGCTACAATTTAATTACATAAACATACAAAGGAAGACCTATAGGTCATATTAAGTGAACCAAATTTTAAGAGGCTCAAATTTAGGAGGACCAACTTACAGCAGGAATTGTTCATAAAATCATATATTATACTATGTTATCCTCCAGAGGTTTCCCGGGCAGCTTAAAATTTGCTATGTACTGAAGTCTAATTTAACTTTTTAAGATTAAACTTACAGAGGTGTTTTATGAAACCTTAATGATTTATCTTTTGCTGCTTTTGAGGGTCACATATTACTGAAGTGGCAGGGAAAAACTTATTCTATAATAGAAACACACAATAATAATCTGGATTTTATCACAAATCACATAATTTATAGTGTGGCCACATTCCACAGAATAACACTTCTTGGAAACATCTCACGAAACAAAAATGAAAACAGCATAAGCAACATAAATTTGTCCTGATTTGCTCAACAGTCATGAGTTTTTCATGCATATTACTCTAAAAAATATAAACAAATTAGTTTGAAAAAAATTGTAATGTGGCTTTGTAATAGATGGACATTTTTGTTCATCTGCATTGTTTCAAAACAAATGCAACCATCAAATTACACTGCAGGATGATGAGTTTGCTGAAATTACTGTCTTATTACCTTTCTCTTTTGCTTCAGAAGACTAAGGTAATACACTTTTCTCCATGAAATGAAGAAATACAGAATGGTTAGATGTGTATTACGTAGCAAATGTATTATTATGGAAAAAATTATATGACTGGTTATTTTCAATGACAATAACATTTCATGGTTGTCTCCCCTTTACCAGGCTCATGTGTTCATGCACATCACAGAATCTGATTTTTTTACAAGCATAAAAAAGACTATTTCTAGGTATACTTCTAGGAAAAAAATCCTGTATAAAAGAAAGGTAAGCTTTAGAAATATCTTTGTCTATAATAAAAATAGTTATTAGTCCAGACATCCCACATATGTGACCACTGCAAACAGCCTTAAAAAACAGCCAGCTGGAGTTAGTGTATGTTTCAGTCTTTATATTGCAGGAATGGTACTCTGACAGTCTGGATTCTGATGAACAACCAGCTTCTATTATACAGTGAAGTACAGTGTATTTCCTTTTAGAATTATACTAGCACTGTCTACTGAATATTTAGAGTGAAGTTTTGAATTTCATTGCAAAATAATATGCTTTTTCAAAAGCTCAATTAACTATTAATGAAATATGCGATTTTGTCTTTTCTGTTCACAATGTTCCAAAAGGTTTTCCAGATGGTAACAATGGTGCTGACAAAAAGCATATGGTTTGCAGGCTTTGTTAACAAACTCACAAGGAACTTTCTGGAAAAAGACACTGAGATACTTTACATTAGTTGCAGATGTTATGATGGAAACAGCTGGGATTTCATCATGGAAGAACAAATCAGCAGAGTTCATGTCATTCAGGAAATACAGTTTGTCATTTGCAGGTTAATGATCAATGGAGAAAGCCATCTTTTTAACCATACAGAACGTGTTTTGTCTAAAAAAAACCTAAACTACTGAGCTCTCACTGATCGCTACTCCCTTTGGCTGACCCAAATCAACACAACCAAGGAAGTAGTAACTCTACAGATATTATCTTAAGCTTGATATTTTTGTATTTGTTAATAGAAGAGACTATGCTATTCTTAGTGATTTGTAGCAAAACCATTCAACTCTATACCAAGACCACTATAAATTGTTTCGGGTACCCCGTCTGCAAAATTGAGCTGATAAACAAAAAAAACCCACAAAAACCTTAATTCATTATCATCTGTAAATTACATTGGTTCCCCTTGGTGAAAAACATTACCTTGACTACAAAGTAAAAAATCAGTTCATCCTTTTCTGGTATCATGCGAATAAATGATTTTCAGAAAGAGGCATAAAAGCATCAGCTTCCTACCTTCACTTTGCCTAAGACACTAGAAAATCTTTCATGGTGATAGCAGAAAACACCACTACTTCCATGGCACCTCTGGAGGGGAACTTCTGCAGTAAAGACTCTAAGTTCTAGGGTAAGAAAAGGCAGATACGCAAAGTATCTAGACTTCTTTCATAAGCACACCTGGTCTCTTGCAGTTTGAAATTAACAATCCACTAAGATACCTGTAATTCATATCCTGATTCATATCTCATTAAAAAGGTGAAACAACTCATATGCATCATCAGATGCTAAACCCCAAAGAAACTTGCATGACCTCTTCAGCTCAAGAATCAAACTCAGGCCATTCTGGATTCCAGACCATGTTAATTCCATTATATGGAGTTCTGTGGCTTTGTACTTGGACCAGCCAACATTACTGCATTTCACCAACACCTGGCTATTTCTGCAGTACTCAAGACACATCCATAGAAAAACTAAAAAGGTACTTCTAGTTAACTTGCAGACATAACTTACTCTACTTTTTCATATAAAATTAGAACACTCTGCATGCAATCTTTCAATCACCTTTGCCACATAGAAGAAGCTGAAGCACAATATTGTTGTATTTTCTATTATATTTGATGGAAATTTTGAGAAGTAGATAGGGATACTATTGGGGAAAGCAGCTGTAATTGGGTTTGTCTTTTGAAAAAGTCCTCTTTTGATACAAGATGAGCAAACAACCATTTATTTCCCAACTTTGTCTTTTTTCCTTTAGTTCTTTCTATAATTCATAATTAGTCACAGAACTACATGCTCTGTTTCCTTAGGCAAATGCATTGCCCTTGTGAGTAGTCTTTCTATCCTTGTATTCAGCGCTTTCCATGGTCATACTAATGCTGTTTTTCACTGGGAGATTTGCTTCATCAAAGAATGCAGGGTTGAGACTGTACAAGACACCCATACAGGGGAACAGTGCTCCTTCTAAGGACAAGAAGACATTAGCAAGCTTATCAAGCAAGAACTGCTGCTGAATTCTGACTGATACACCCACAGTTGTATGCTGGAAATATTTTAATCTGTAGAGCTTTTTGTGTTCCCATCATTCAAACTGCCTCCAAAGTCACTGCCTCCAAAGTCACAGCTGGTGAGGCAAAATTGGTCATTTTACCACAGTAAGGCCAATGATGCAGTCCAGTGAGCACCACTCATCCTTTACGTTAAACTGTGAACCTAATTACAGATCATGGATAATAGATATTTACTGGTAATGAGAAAACAAATATTTTCATTTATGACAGAATTTTAAAAACCAAAAACACATCTAGTATTTTAAAACTACTTCAGTAAACATAGTAATACATTTTACTAACAGATACCATGACAGTGCCTCCAATTACCAAACTGCAAGTGATCAACCTACCACATTGTTTCTAATGAGAAATTAGCAGATGAACAACCAACACCTGTCACCATGTACAGGCTCTGACAGCCACCACCCCCCACAAGCATGTTGTGACCTATTCTTCTAGCAGACTGAAGATAATTCTGTTGACAGTTTCCTGGGTTTATACATAGCTAGTTTTAACATGAAAATACACTTTTCGGGTGTATTTCAAAACACTAAGTGAAACAGACAAAGAAAAAGGACAAATTCAACCACACATAATAATATTATTATTATTATTATTACAAAAGGTTGCAGAAAAATAATTATTTTTATTAAAATAATGAATAATTATTATAATTATATAAAACAATGAATAATTGACAATAATTAATACCTCATAAATTTTCATCTAAGTTTAAAGTCCTGCTGCTCCTTCTGGAGCAGGACTCTACCTTGGGTAATCTTCCAAAAATAACCAGGTAATTCTCAAAAGGGCTCAGAAGATTTCCTGATATACTTGGTTTCGTGGTCCATTCAAATCAATAAGAGGTGTTAACTGATCTGGAAGAAAAATTCAGAGCCTAAACACTCTCTTATTCATCTGTCTCCTACTAAAGTCTACTGAAGTTCAACTGACTTTAATTAATGTATTTCACCAAAGTCCACTTAGCAGGAAGCAGTGTACTGCTATTAGCTCTGTGAAGTTAAGACAGAAACTGTAGAAACTTGCAGAAGTGGAGAATCAGTACAAAATCATCCATGTATATAGAGGCAGATCTTTGAAGTTGCTTTTTAGATCAGTGTAAAGATATCACCGATCTGAATGCTGTTACATGGAGTCTCAATGGTTGGGAACCACAGCAGCAACTGGCTCAAGAGACCAGGAGATCAGAAAGAACACAGGATTTACAACAAAACTGGAAGCTGTATCTGAAGCATGGGATTGGGGCAAAATAGCTCCAGGTCTAATGCAATTGTCTTCCAATTGAGCTGATCTAGGGGAATCCAAAGGCGATTGAACATCCTCAGAATGCCAAGAATTCTGCAAGTCTTGACAGTATCAGGAACCAATCTCCCTTAAATATTCTTAACCAGATCTGTAAGCATGGCATTCCCATGCCTATACAGACAACAAGGTGTAAACCATATCTTTAGACTACATACCAAATCACAGCATATGAGACAACTGGAAAAGGTAGTAGCTACTTACCTGATTCTTTTCTAGAGGTTTTCAAGCGTGCCATAGCCAACTGTGAGCTCCATACATTCTAGTCTTTCCATTACCAATGCCACCCCAATCCCCATCTCTTCCAGCTTGCCTATTCCTCCTTAAGAACCTGTAACCATCCAACAGGGCACTCTAGTCAGAGGACTCATCCCACCAGGTTTCAGTTATGCCAGTGACATCAAATGTCTAAGACTAGGCCAAAGCTTTGAGCTCCTGTTTGCTCCTTCTGCTATGTGCACTAGTCTAGAGACATTTCAGGTGTTGTACTTCATAGCCAACACCTCAAGAAGCAGATTGAGGGATCCTATGATTATTCATTTTCTCAAGTTTTGACACACTGTCCCATTACTCATCACTAGCATGCCTGGTATTTTCCTTTTCCCTCTTTCAAGCTGAAGTTCAGTCAATGAGTCCTTGAGAGTTCCTGCGCTAGAGCTCTTTTTCCCCTTTGATAAAGGCACATCTCCTCAGGTGACAGTGGACCAGGTGTTGAACAGATCACCCCATGATCAAAAAAATCACAATTTTTCCAATTACACCAGCCTCAGAACCATGCACTGACCTGATGGATCTGCCTATTTTTATCAGTATTATTCCTTGCTACTGGAAGGATTTATGAAATCACTACCTGTGCTCCCGATCCTCCAATCAATTGTCTCAAGGCCCTGAAGTCTCTTTTGAGTGCCCTCAGATTTTTATTTGTTATTTCATCACAGCAGCCTGTACAACCAATAACAGACAGCAATCAGAAGTCCTTACTAGACTGGAAAGTTCTTCAGGAATGTGCCTTTCCTGAGCCCCTAGGGAACACTGATAAAATGACCTTTATTTTGTGAAAATGAAAGATCCAGTACATCCTAGGGAAAGATTATAGGAAAGGGGGAAGAAGGAGTATGCTCCTGCCAAGCTTGCTCTCCAGACACCTCTTCACTAGCCACTGATTCACTTCTAAACAGTGTCATCTCCTTTCCCACGCAACCCCCCTCTCTTTTCTTTGAGGCCTCTTTTTCTTCTGTAAATATCTAATTCAAAAGTGTTAACATACAATTTCAACAACCTTTCTTCTAGAATTATCAAAGCCATATATATTCAAATAACACGTAAGCACCTTAATTCTAACGAGGCTATGTGGCTTTAAACCAAGACCAAAATCTAATGAGGGAAAAGAATCGGTTAAAAGCAAGCAGAACACAAGACATTGCTTCCTCATTACTGAAACAGAAATATTCTTCTTGCTTAAGTATTTTACTATCTTTTAATTACAGAAACAGAGTTATCTGATATTCCCTCTTTACTGGAATTATCCATAGGCTATACACAGTTACAGAAGTCTGGACTCAATCCAACAGCATATAATGAATTTATATTGAATTAAAAGTTAAACAGAGTGCAGGATTCTAATTACCTGGAAAGGTCAAGGGTAGTAATCCACTTTTTTTGGCACTTTTTTGTAATACAGGCTCCTGATGTAGTAAAAAAGAAATTGGATACCTGTTTTCCCTCTTTCTCAGAACAGAATGATGGCTATGTAATCTATAACACATAAATACACATTTGCCTCTTTTTGCTTATGTTTTTACATGATTATTAATTTTTCTGCCACTAAGTAGGTGACTTAGCAGATTAACAATGAAATACTGGCTCAGCTGCAAAACAAATTCAAATTCACCAATGAATAAAAAATATCAACTAACTCTTTAAAGCACACTTAAATCAAGATTTATTCACAAGTCTCCTGCTTATAATAGTTCATCAGGAAGAAAAATAATGAGCAAAAATAAATGGCAAAAGGTAGTCAGTTCCAGAATTATGTACAATATCCTTTTGATTGTCAAGATTCACTTTATGCATTGCCAAAAGAGAGGTGCTTCAGGAAGACTACAAACAGGCTGTCAAAAGAAGCTTTCTAAGAAACCTCCATCACATGAACAATTTGTGATTCAAAATGGTATGTATCTCATAAATGCCACCTTTAAGGTAATGAGTATGGACAGAAATAATGTGCTAAGCACACTAAAGTATCTTGAAGGTCAAATAATAACCTTCAGAAAATGTATTAAACCACATATCAGTTATGGAATTTTTTAGGTCATACAAACAGAAAGAAAATGGATGAAAAAATATTGCAAAGTGTTCTGCTTGGAAACATCTGGATTATCTTTGACTTTTTCCCTTGAACATTGCAATTCACAGGCCACTGGTTTCAGTCAGATTTGGCAGCTGCAAAGTTTCATTAGCCTTTTTCAGAACCTGACAAGGCATCATTTATTTCTGTCATTTATTCTTCAGTTTCCAGTTTCAGTTTTTGGCTTCACTGAGACAGAAACAAGTGTTTCATTTCAGAAATATTTTTGGATGGAGGTAAAAACGTACAGCTTTGCATTTCAGTGGTCAAGCTTCCAACCAAAATTTGGCATAATTGACTTACAATTATGCTTTGTTATCTTACTTAGTCACAGAAGTTTCAGGGAGTTAAAGAGGCATGAGCAAATTATGAGTAATTGAATCAAGGGAAGTAATAGTTAAAATTTTTATTTATAACCAGTTCTCATCTTTAGTGCAATGTAGTATTTTGCTTTTCTATTAAAATCATTGCTCTGTGAATTTGCAAAGCAGTAGAATGTCACTTGCCAAAGAAATGAAAATAGGACAGCAATACTTCTGTGTCTGACTGAAATACATATGGTGGTGTCTAGACACTACACTTCTGTAGCTGGAATGTTAAAACACTGCAATTACACAGCATATTTGTAGAAATTTATGGGGAAGTAAAACATATTTTTATAACTTAAAACAGAAATCCCACAGATAAGTTTCTAAGGACAATTCCTGGACTGTGAATGTTTCACACTCCCACTGTACATTAGCCAGTTTAAGAGGCCTGAGTAGGATACCTGCCTGAAAGTCCTGCCCAGTGAAGCAGATCCACTCTTGGAAAGCTAGAAGTTGGCTCAAGAAATACACAGAGGGATGCTACAAACTGTTTCTTTTAAGTATAGGAAGATTGCCAAGGTAAGAACTAGACCATTTGGAGTCTGACGTGGAACAGTGTATCACAGTCCTGTGCTCCTGCTGCAATCTCCCTCTGCCCAGGTGGGCAAAGCAGAGCAAAGGCTCTGTCACGCCATGGTGACTCTGCCATTGGGCTCCATATTGCCCTGAATACAAAGTAACACCTGATATCTGTGACATGAGCAGATTTTTCAGCTCACTAAGACATGTGTTTTGGGGCCTTCTTTCCATCAACAATAATATGTTTTCACTACATTGCTCCTGTGAAAAGGGGAACTTGCTTCACAAAACCACACGAGTGATTTTTCCACTTTTGCTTCTTTACCTTAATTTCTTTGTCTAATTTAGCTGTTATTTTCAAAGAGGAGGACATCTTCTTATCCTTCCAGCTCACAAAGGCAAGCATTTTCTTAGTTGAGGCTCTACAGAAATACAAATAAATGTAACAGTAACCCCACAAAAGAAGTTTATTACCACACGGTTGATGTGGCTGGTACTGAATATGCATTCAGTTGTTACACTCAGCAAAAGCAAGCACTTAAACCCTGCACTTTCAAAAGAAGTAAGGATTACACCTACTTTGTATGCTATGACTCAAACTTTATGTACGTTTTTCAGCTTAGTATTGTATGAACTGGTATTATTCTGATAGCTCTGCCAGTCTAGTTCAGAAATAAACACTTGCAGAGGGAATAGATTAGTTGATGGTGGCATATTTCCAATGGGTCATTAGGAGCATCATTATAAATATTCTGAACCAATAGACTGAATAAATGCTGAACCTAAAGAAATGTACAAGATGTGTAAGAGTACCATTTTTTAAAAAAGGAATTATCATTGAAGGTAGTATGCCTTCTGAGCAAGAGGACTGTATGTGGAATGAAAATTGTTTGCTCCCTCTTCTATTCCATCCAATAAGCTTTATTCTAAAATAGGTAAATTTTTGTCTGTTTAAAAAAAAAAAACAACAAACAAAGAACCTATAGGGCTTATGGATACCTGCAGATTATAACTGGGGTGAAGACTAATAAACATAGCATAAGAAACATGAAATATTTATGCATTATCAAGAAAGTCCCATGACTGCAATTCAAATAAAACCTCACTTAGAACTAAATGACAACTACACAGTAAGACTGTATTCCAATAAACCTGTAAAGATGCTAATGTAAAACTCATGCATTCCTTGAAACAGTTGAATAGGCCATGGAAAAAATATTTTGGGAAAAATATTGCCTCACATAAGGAAGGGAATCTAGGAAAGGATAAAGGTAGTTAAAACACATTTAAGGTAAGAACCACTACTGATGGACATACTGTGTAGCAAAGCAATTAGTGATGCAGTAAGAGACCAAGAAACCCGCTACAGAGCTGATACATTAAAACATCATGGAACACATGATGATCAAGAGGGATGGTTTTTTCTTTTAATGCAAGATTTAACCCATGCCTCATGCTGAATATTCTATGGTAAGCTCTGAAAAGAAGGATCTCCTGGATAAGTTTAAAGATTCAGAGAAAATGAAGAATTGAAAGAAGCAATGGCAAATGAGAGACATAGGGCAAGGGAACATTTTGAGGATGGGAAGCAGCATCTTGGCGAAAGGAAAGACAAGACAATGCCAAGACTGGGGGAAATATCAAAGTACTAACAAAGTGAGAAGAGCAAAAAGTAAAAATGAGAGACAGAAAAGATGATGAAGACAAACAAACCAAAATCCCCAAAGGCAAAACTAGGATAGAGGAGTAAAAATAAATCTACAATAAAAATAGAGGGTATAATATGGAACACAATTCTTCCTTCCTTCCTGAATTTCCTCTCAGTAATTAATTATGAGTAACTAAGGTGATTGATTACATGTTAACATGACATGAGAACTCAGTTTTAAATAACACATAGAATGGCTAAACAAAGAAGAAAATCATACTTCCATCAAGTCAGATCTCTGGTTTTGTTGTAACATAAGATGTTTTCTGTTCTTTTTGTGTCCCCAGACAAGCAGATCCTGACTGCTCTAAAAGTCTGACACTTTTGCCAGCTGGCAAGAGATCATGGATCATCAGCTTGCCCAATGAATCTACCTTATTGTAACTCAAAAGATCTTTATCCAGCACTTTTACTAATATGTGATCAGTCTGATAAGAAGAAATCTGATATAACCATACTGAGAATGAAGAAACCTAGCAGTTACATTTTAGCTAATTTAACCAAACTAAACTGCATAAAATCAATCACTTTAATCAGCCAGGTAGAAAGATGAAAGATTGCACTACTATTTTTTCCTCATGCTCTCAGAGACTGTGGTGCTGGATGCCAAAGCGGAGATACCAACTCACTCAAAAGGAGAAATGTTCCTTTCCCCTGTCACTCTCCAAGCTACTGATGAAAGGTTTGCTCTGAAAGAAAAATGAGCGCTCCCTTTCCAAGAGCACAAGAGTTGCTTCCTCTGCTCACACAGACATATCTTTTTTTTCATTCATGGGATCTCAACATCCATTTGCCAAGTAGATTAAAATGCCAGTCTTAAAAGTCTTGTATCTTAGAGATAACCAGAGCCATGTTCAAGTTGACTCTTAAATTTTTTTTGGATACACTATAAAAATTTTGACATTTTTTCAATAAAGCAAATACAGACCTCTGTAAAAATAATTACACCTGCCTTAGAAAATTTACTTGGTTTTGATTAGTTCTACCAGGTTTTCTTCAGTCTTTAAAACTTTTATACCTTTATACCTGCATGCTTTCAATGCAAATTTTTAAGGGTTACTAACAACACTAGACAAATTACTTCAGTAATTGTTTATTCAGACTGGGTAAGTATGTAAGCTATTCTGTTTACTACTTAAATTCCTCCTAAAACCCCTATATGGATGAAGTGAACATTTTTCCTGACAGCACAGACTAACACTGGAAAGGATCTCAGAAGGTCTCTACTCCAACCTCCTGCGCAAAGCAGGATTATCTATGAGTACAGGTCAGGCTTCTCCGGGCTTTCTTTTTTCAGGTCTTCAAATTAATTTTCAATCAATTTTCAGTAAGGACTCTTTAGCTGTCATGAAAGTCAGCACTTTGAAACCCAGCCCTTGAACACGGTCATTGATTTGTATCCCTACACTCTCAAGATCACATTTAGCCATATATAAATACTGAACCTTAGCACAGAACCAACTCACAGGCCATTTCACCAGGCCTTTATCATTATTTACCGATCTCCCCCTCGTCTTTTTCCTTTCTCCATTCTCTGCTTGCTATTTCTTCAAACAGCGCTGTAACATTTGGGAGCCAGGCATTTCAAAGTCATTTAATCTGAGTACATTCCAGTTTGTTCATATGTAAAATGCAGCCTTTCTGCAGAAAATGCACTATCTAGAATCTTGCCTGGGAGTTTTTCCTTGGCCTGATGATCATTGTGAAAACTTGCACCTCCTGTAGGAGCTCTTGGGAGAAGATGCAGTACAACAGAAATCTAAACGGTGTTTCACGACCATGAAATAAACCCACTGAAATCATTATTAACTCCCTGAATACTCTAGTCATAAAGATTTATAACTAATACTTCCTCCAATAAATCTCTTTTAAAATGTTACGACTTCTAACTTATGACTGTATCTCTAATAGGAAAGAAACATAAGCCACTAATTGTTAATAGTAAATGTGCATATATGTGTAGTGCATTATTACTGCACTAATCAGGAGTAATGATTAAATATACTGCATAAAATCTTAACATTAATCAAACTGATAACTGCAACAAGCAAATCAATACCTTTAAAAGCACAGCTCCTTTTCACCAAATATGTTTGCAAATAGTGTGATTACTTGTTATTGCATATTTCTGAAAATTACTTTAGAGAGCAAAGCACATAGGCATTTGGTGACTTTTTATTACAAAAAAATAACCAACACACATTCATTACTATCCTAAGGATAATTACAATCTTGCTAGAATGTGGCTAGTATCTAAAAAGTTCACTTTCTTTTTCTTTTGCTTCTATCAGCCAGTGAATTAATTCCTTTATACAAATGAACATCCATATTTTATTTTGAATACAAAAAGGACATCTATTTTTCGATTACATCCTATTAAAGTCTCTGGAACTGTGAAATGTACATGGGGTCTTAGTCACTCTTCCAATACCAAACTATGTGAAAAGATTATCTTTTCTTCATGCAAAAATCTAATTTAATTTACTTGGCTCAATTCACTATAAATGATGTGGGCTACTGAACTCCAATATTAACCATAGGTGATCAAGTTTATTTTGGAACAAGCCCACAAGGCTAATGTCATGTAATTAAGTTTCACTTCTTTAGGATGGACTGCACTACAAACCAGAACAGAATTTTATTACTTTCCTTCAAACATTAATTTCTAACTTGTATTTCCTAGGCACAAGTATGGCAAGTTGCCTGCACACCAACGGCCCTGCAAAACCACATGTTAAATGCACAATAACTGAACAGAATACAGGAGTGTATTTTGCATGGGCAGCAATCTAGGGATAAAGACACATGCAAAAAAAGAAAATGTTTGACAAGGTAAGACGTTGCAGGCAAAATATTAAAGTTTTATGAATGAAAATTTATAGCACTGATATGGCTTTCACCCAAGACAGTATTCCAGACTTCAAAAAAAAAGCAACTTCTTTGCAGTCTCCTCTTTTTCCTCCATGACTGACAGATTAGCTTTATCATCATTTCATATAAAATACCTCTCACTAAAATTTAGTCCCACACACGAGAGACTGTATGGTCTGAGTAACCTGCCTGTCAGCATTTGTGTGGCTCTGATACCACATAAATTTCTAATCAGAAAGGAATTAAAAAGGGGATTACAGGTTTTTCTATCATGAAACAAAACTTTAAATCAAATATCACCTTTTCCAAATCCACTGCAAAAAACCAAACATCTCTCTGGACTAAGAGTGAAGATGGTTATCATGTGGCACAACCACAAGGTAAGGCAGACTGACTATGGATGTTTGACAGCCAGCAAGTCTAAGGGAATTACTCATCCAGTATTTTCCTCTGGCACCACTGAATACAAGACTCTGGTGAAACTAGACTTAAATGCAGAGCTCCCCTCAAGGAAGTTCGGTGTGGGAACATCATATGTCCTCCATTGCGGGTAAATCGCATGCCCAAAAATAACACTGTGCTATGTGCAGCCTTTGTGTGCAGTTGCAATACTTGGTATTTGAGGCCTGATAAGGAAAAGATAAGGAAATATATTTTTCTTCTTTCCAGTATTTAGAGAATTTAGCACAGTAACTAAGGCTTTATTTGTCTGCTGCTGTTTAACAGAAAAAAAAGGGGGGGGGAAGGAAAAAAAACCCAAACAAACACAGAAATTTACACAATTTAATTTCTGAAGGATCATTTAAAAAGGAAAGCAGAATGCAATTTTAACAGACCCTAAGTAGTCTCCTTCATGAATGTTCACTTAATTCCAGACCATGACATTCTTAAAATTTCAAGCAGGGAAACATGCTCTGGTTACCTTGGTGATAAACTGAAGACAAAATAGCACATAATTGTTGCTGATGTCACTGCTCCAAATTGTTTCCAAGGTTACAGAGTACCTCAAATAATTGTGATGTTTCATTTCTAGACTGTATTGGAAGCGTATTTTCTGTTCCAAGTAAATTGTTTAGTACTGCAGGTAATCTATCTAAACCCTATCTATTAAGCATCAACAGCCTCTAAGCAACCTTTGAGGTAATGAAGTAGGCTTATATGTTGAAAATATAGCTACCTAATTCTTTACTGAGCAACTTGACTCTATCTTAATTATTTTTATCCTAAGAATCTATCTCTAAAACAAAGTCTGTTAATTTAAGTATATTAATCAATCATGTAAAAATACCTGAACATAGAATGTCTTAGGGCAAAGCAATATTACCTGTGAGCCATCTGCCTGAAAGGAAGCTATTCTCTGGGGTAAATGGTGGAAAATTGGTTGTGAACTATTGTGAGATTTTCTCACAATCTTCAAAGTCATTTTAAATGCAGAGCACAAGTATTTTGCTGCACTAGAAATAAAAAGCAGCCATTCTAGATCTTCTCCATTGCAACCTCCAATTTACTGTGCACCATAGCATGAATCTCCTTAAAAATCAGTATGTACTCTGTGCAAGGATTACACTGACAGTATTACTGCCAAAAGACAGCTACAGACAATGTTGTTAACTACTGCAGTCCTGTCAAGAAACAGGGAGCAGTTTTGAAAGCTCACTAAAACTAATATAATTTTAGTCTACAATAACAAAAGCAAGACTTGGCGGGTCAGCTCTATCCCCTAAATCTAGCTAAACCATATCTCAAATCCTCACTTCTGAAGGAGACAACAGTAGATGTCCATCTCCCACCTCTCCTCCTGCTGGATGTGCCTTTCATCACATGACTGCTCTCAGACTGCAAGGCTTGACCTTGTCAGCAAGAAATTTTCCACTAGAGCAAAACAAAATGGCATTCACAGTATCTTAGCAGTCTGTTATTATTTATGCAATTGTTTTTGAAATGTAATAATTTATTTTAGAAACTGGATGACTAAAACATTGCATTTAATGTACAAAATTAACTGCATATGGAGTCACTAAAAACATCTGTCAGGCATCTCAGCTTCTACCTAGGGTTCAGAGGCAGACAAGTGCAGCACGGAGTGCCATACAGAGCATGAGAAGCGATTTTTTTTATTTGCTCAGAAAATGATTGAGAGCTGAGCATGTTTAGTTTTGTGATTATTTGAGTTTCTTGATGAATTAATTTCAACTGCATTCATTTTAGCTCTTCTGTGTTCTAGCAACAACTACACTGGCAGGAAATGTTTGGTGAAACAGTCTGTTTTAAAGAAGCAACAAAGAATATATCTATAAAACAATACCTTTCTACTCATGAGAAAGCCAGTTGGAGGAGAGACTCTTAATGAATCAAAAATCAGAAACATACTGTGTAGGCCAAGTCCTCCTATTCAACAGCAAGCCACAGAGCACAAATTACAATTACTTGCTGAAATTAGGCTATGAATATATATACGAACAAAGAGTGCACTTTCAAAATCAAATTCTATCTGTAAATGACTTACAAAAAGGAAGAGAAAGACAAAATCAATGAGAAACAGGCAGTTATAGGTAAGTTATGTGATAATCGAACAGTTAAAGGAAGGAAAGGAGGGAAATTGCACCAAGATAATTTAATTTTAGGGCTGATTCCCTATTGTCTTATGTAATATATAAAAATAATATTCTACCACTTTCTCAAATATATTAAAATGTCATAAGGTAAATGGAAAACAGACCCCATTTTATGATATAGCTGCAACTGCATACACTTCAATTTCTGGATCTACTGCCAGACTTAAAAGCCCAGTTATAGATGCATACTTGGTACAGACTTAGAAACAGCTCTCTGCTTTTTAAGTAAAGATGATATAATGAAGGTAACAGTACTACAAGCTACTCATTACTCTCTTAAACCCTGGCAGAAATCTATTTGGATCTGATATTCAAACCCAAGGATGCATTTGACTTTTTATCATTACCTGTTAGGAATGAATTAGTAATGAATAAGTCCTATACATCCTTATAAAGCCAGAGCCCTTGCCCTTTAGCACTACTGCATACTCTGAGACAAAATGATAGTAACAATACTAAAATACCTTGTCCTCATAGCACAAAACTGTTTCCCTATGGACTTAACACATGTACTGCCAAATCATACAAACACCTACATCCACCACTAGAGGTGTACTGCAAGGGTAAAAATGGTCCAGTCCCATTCAATATCTTCATTAATGAGGAGGCAGAATGCACCCTCAGGAAGTTTTTTCATGTTCCAACCTATGAGGAATGGCTGATACACCACAGGGTTGTGCTGCCATCCAAAGGGAAGGACCCTCTACAGGCTGGAGAGACAGCCAACAGGAACCTCAGAAGTTCAGCAAAGGCAGTGCAGAGCCCTGCACCTCTGTTTTCTGGGGGCTGACCACCAGGACAGCAGCCTTGCACCAGAGGAACTGGGGGTTCCAGTGGACACCAAGGTGAGCATGAGCCAGCACTGTGCCCTTGTGGTAACGAAGGCTGGTGGTACCCTGGGCTGCATGAGGAGGGGTGTGGGCAGCAGGCTGAGAAAGGTGACCCTTCCTTTCTACCAGCCCTGGTGAGGCCACCTGTAGAGCACTGTGTCAGTTCTGGCCTCCCCAGTGTCACAGAGGCATAAAGCTACTGGAGACAGTCCAGCAAAGTCACCAAGATTGATGAGGGGACAGGAGCATCTCTCGCATGAGGAAAGGCTGAGACAGGTAGGATGGTTTAGCACAGAAAAGAGAAAGCTCAAAATGGGTATTAGTAATAAAGAAATACATGAATGGAGAGTGTAAAGAAAACTGAGCCAGGCTCTTTTCAGTGGTGCCAATGACAGTGCAAGAGTTGATGTGCACACACTAAAACACGTGAGGTTCAACCTGAACATTAGGAAACATTTTTTCACTGTAAGGGTGACCAAGAACTGGCACAGGTTGCCCAGACAAGTTGTGGAGTCTTCATCCTTGCAGGTACTCAAAGCTGTATGGACAGTGTCCTGCGCAGTCTGCTACAGATAACTCATTTGAGCAGGACAGTTGAACAAAATGACCTCCAGACATCTCTTCGAACCTTAATCATTCTGTGATTCTATGGAAGAAAATACAGCCAAGCACACTCACTTTCTGACATTTTTAAAAACACATGAATGCTTCACTTGCTGTGAAACCAGTGATCCTGAAATCTTAGGAAAAAAATTAAACACAGAATGGAGTTTTAAAGCATTGTAACAGAAATAAACCACAAAGTGCTTCTTGGAAATTCCACTAGCCAGCCAACAACATATTTGGGGACTTAAATAATTTTGAAAATCTAGTCATATTTCACCATTCAAGATTGTATGACCAGTCTGTAACCTGAAGAATTACTAGTGGTCTTTCCAATGCCTAGTCACAGACCTATCTCTTTTTTCACCTAGAGACAGACTATTCTTGAATTGCTTTGCTGTTCATACACCAGGTATGGAGAATCCCAAGGACATTTAGTTCTGCTCACTAAATGCAACATGTCACCTTACATTTTTAGTAGTTGGAATTTTCTGTAAAAACACAATCACAAAACAATGGAGATCCAATGTATCAGACAATAAAATGTTGCATAAAAGTCAGCTTATTCCTGAGACAATTACACATAGCTTTTACAGACATCAAGGTGCCCTACCTATAACCATAGGCAGAATCTGGTCTTCTGAAGTAGTTTAGTCACATTGTTGTAACTGCACTTCACATTCCTATTTAGAAATAAAGAACATTATGCTCTGAAACTTCTATTCCTAATGTCAAACTATTTACCATAAGACTATTTTCAGCATATTCCTTTAATTACTTTAATTATTAGTAACTACAATTATCTTAATTATTTTAGATTTTATTTTACAAAAGTGATCAACTCTCAGCTTTATTGTCCTGTGTTATGAAACAAGTATTGTCCTGTGTTATGAAATACATAGTTGTGTTTCTTTACCATTCCAAGCAACAGCAGTAGAAGTATATGCTACATGATATATCAGGATCATGTCAGTACCAATGCAGATGGCAAATTTACATAAAAGTTGGAATATGAGAAGTTGCAATATGAAAGACTGTGTTAGAAAAATCTTAGTATTTAAAATGTTCCTGCAATGGATCTTACCTGTTCAGATGGGTGAAACTACCTGCAGTATACCAGATGCGTCACATGTATATAACAAACCAAGATGATGGCGCAATGGACTGTCCCACAGTCACTTTATCTAGTGAAGTTATATTCTATTGTCTATTCTCTCTCTTGACATGATCATACATTAAAAATGACAGTAACTGAGTACTCTTGAAGAACTTCTTCAGAGTTTATTTACCAACATAAAAGATGAGTGTATAGCGGCACAGAAAGTACGAAGATACTGCATATGTACAAACTATCAGGAAGCTGAAGTTGCAATGGTGTTGGAGGTGGTTTGATCCTGCTGGACGCAGGTCAGCTGCTGACGCAGTCAAGCATTAGTAAATTCAAACTAATAAGTACTCCCAGGAGCTGCAAGTCTCAACACAGGTGAAGAACTGCACCATTCAACGACTACTCACAACCTCAATTCCATTTCACTCCTGGCTATTTAACATGAATTAATGAAGCATAATAATTTTAAATGAAATTTCACTTAATTCTCAGATTTTGTGAGTTAGAAAATCAAACAGCCATTTCCTATCACCAATCAATTTTAAAACAGGTGCCTTCCACTACTCTCAGAAGAACACTTGAGTATAGACATGAATGGAGAATTTGGTTTAATTTCTGTTAGTGTCAGCTGTCAGTGTAACCCAGAAAAATTACTCTTTATCATGTCCCTGTAAAAAAGACTATATATAAAAAGACAAGTCCTGAAAAGCAGGATCTTCGCAACAAGATCTAAAATCCTCACTTTACCCAGGTACATACACCCTACCCACCCTTTCCAGGCTACAATCTTTAGTTCCTCTTCGCCACACTATTTTTTGTAGTCATTACTTTTCAAAATTTAAATTAATTGCAAGTGATTTTTCGTGATACCTTAAGAGATAGTACTGATATGATGTAACATTTCTCATAAGATAACATAGTTTGAAGAATTTATGGACCTATTTTACTTTAAAAAGCTTAGGTGTAAGGATATTTGAGAATCTTTCATTTTGTAATATTTTTTCCAAAACTGACACACCTAAGTAGTGACAGCAGATGGAAGAGGTTAAAAGTATCAACTCCCAAATTACCAACTTTGCTAGGCCACCTTCCTTTCATAATTTAGACCCTTCTGTTGGAGATTTGAAAATATATTCTAGGCAGATGACATGTTAACAGAATAATTTCATGGTTCAGTGTCTTCGCAGTATGATTTATCTCTTATCTCTAGGCACTGCAGGTCCCTTTTCAGGAGATTTATTAGTTAGATACAAGAATCCATTTTGATGAGGGAGAGTATGTGCATTATTGCAAAACAGAACATTAACATGTGCGCTAAGATAATGCCTCCTTCTCATTATCAGTCTTAAGAAAAGTCCCATCCATGTGCTATCACAACTGTTTCCAAGCTACTGCACCTTCATACAACAAAATGTTTATGTATGAAAGGTTTTTAAAATTTGCATTAGTCCAGGAATTTGTATCCCCTTCTCTTCTAAATCTACATAATGTACATAGAAATAAAGTCCAAAGTCTAATGAAACATGGACTTAAAAATTAACTGGCATTTTCTTTTTCACTCCGCTTTTGCTATCAGATATTTGCTGCAGACATTACATTTTTTGTAGGACAAGAAACGTGTTTAACCACAGGAAGATGCTTAAACATCTGGCTCACAGCTCAAGCCATATTATCAAAAGTATGAAGTTAATACCTAGACACCTTAAAAAAACCCATTGTGTTTTTTGAAAACAGCATCCAGAATTTCCTGTTATGAAACACTAGTCAGGTGTTGAGGGAAGTGCAGTACAGTGGGATCACATTTTTTCACGTGTTCAAGTTGAAGTACTCAGTGATTTTTGAGGGTTCACCTGTCCTCTAAGAAATAAGCTATTTTGTTGAGATAAATTCAGTCTCCAATTTAAATGGGCATAGGAGGCCTCTTCATCCCACAATGCCATAAAACACATCTTGTGACTCTGCTGAATCCACAGATGCGCTCCTTTACTGACCCCTGAGCTATTCAGTGTGGAGATTAGTCCATCCCTGGTCTAAGTTACATAACACAGACGTGAATCTGGAGGCAGTAAGTTTAACAAAGTCCTTGACTTGAGTTCTACACAAGAAGATATTTCCAAAGATCTTGGGGTTATGCAACTGCTCTGACTGCCAGTACAAAGTTATTCATCTAATGGTTGATTCAAATCCTATAAAGTCAAAGACTCGTTGATTTAAATTATACTAATTTAAGACTAAGGTCTAGCTCTGCTGCTCACTATGTTGAAACTCAATGCCAAGGCTAAAAGCACAATTGGCTCTCACTAGTAAAAAAGCCAACGACTAAACTGACATAGAAACTGAACTATCTGAGAACAGAAGTCTACAGAAACACACACAGAAATTTCTGTATCTAGTTTTGACAGTTTTGCCATTATTAACACTTTAAAATATTCATGAGAACTGATTATTAAACAGTGCTTGATAACAAAACTTGAAAACCACTGCAAAGTCTTCTGCTAATGCAAA
Organism: Pseudopodoces humilis; assembly: GCF_049639895.1. Taxonomy (NCBI): domain Eukaryota; kingdom Metazoa; phylum Chordata; class Aves; order Passeriformes; family Paridae; genus Pseudopodoces; species Pseudopodoces humilis. Next base: position 19,526,634 of record NC_142207.1, on the reverse strand, counting down.
GTAACTAGCATCACAGAAAACAGACCAGTCTAATACACAGAAGGAAGTAGAAAGATACGGATCAACTGGAGTCAAAAATGTAAGTGAAAAAGGAACTAACTCTTGATAACTATCTGAGTGATGTCTCAGTGTCTTTTACTGTAATAGCAATGTCACCTCTTCTCCAAACTAAAGTCAAATCAGCCCAATCAATAAAAAATTGTGAGAACACATACAGAAATCACATACAAAAATCAATGAATCAATAGTTCATTACATCTACTGCTTGTTATTACCCATTACATGTATTGTCTGTTCTTTGCAGAACAACAAAATGTAGGGAACCACAGTCACACCATTACTGTGCTGAGAGGATTTTGGATTGAACAGTGTCAGAAGTTGAGCTCCAATGCTTCTATATGTCACTGCTGGACACTCAACATGCAGTGGTCAGAATAACCACTTTCAGTCTGAGAAGAGCCTCAATGCTCATTTTGAAAAGGCTGTTAAAATTGTGGGCATTTCAGCCTAGTTATCAGGAACTGGTCTGAGAATACGTCTGAGCTGCCAAGCTACTCTAAGAGGGGAATGCACCTTTACGTTATATTTGCTATCCCTCTGAACTGATTTCAAACAAGCACCAGGAGAGAAGCTCTGTCTCCTATACCCCAGATGCTTATTGCCATCCAGCACTCATCATAGCTTAGTTCATCTAATAAGAATGCACAGTTAGAAGCAGCAGGGCTGTAGCTCATATAATGCACAGCAGAGAAAAATACCTCAACTTAAAATTTGATACTATTCTATCTGGTAAATGTACACATTATTTGATTAATAAGATAGATAATTCACCTTTGTTTTGCTAAGTCATAGAGATGCAACAGCACATAGAGAAAGAGGTAATCTGTGGACAGAAATCAAAGACTCTACATGCCCTACTTTATGTATCGTTCCTATTGCTTGCTCTTACTTTTGGTACCACTTGTGTCCTTTTAAACTGTTTAAGCACTGCTAAAATTTTTAGATATTGTTTTAGTAATCTGAAGCCTCCCTTGCCTTAACTGCCTGGACCTGTTTTACAATCATGAAAAGGCAACAAGATCAACTGCTGCTTCGGTATGAATAATTTTGGAAAGAGTGATGGTAGTTCATGTCTGAGCTGGGGAGAAGGAGATAACTGTATGAGCCAGAACCCAGCACAACTGCATCTGCATATAAATAGACTTAATCAGAAATGCAAATTGCAATCAGACAAAATTTTAAAAGCCTATGATAACTGTGTAGATAACAAAAGGTCAAACACTTGAATTGCTGAAGGTTTTAAACTGTTAAGTCAGTGGTGATTCTTCATGAACCAAAATGTGGAAGACTAGTATATGCCAGCCTAATCAATGACAGACAATTCCTATATTTCTTCTGTTATTAAAACTCTTCTGTTGCTAAACTCTGTCTTGCACTGTCAATCTCAATTTATTCAGGAAGATTAAATGAAATGAAAACAAATGAAATCAAATATAGACAGTATGAAATAATATAGCTAATTTACATGACTATATATAGAAAGAAATTGATACCCTTTTTCATATCCAGTCTAATATAATTCATATTGGATTGTCCATGGATGACAATCCAAATCTTCACATTTTAACATCTTCAGGTAAATGAAAAAATAAATTATAACTACAGTTTGCTGAAACTGCCAGACTGCATCATAGCACTGTCCAAATTGCATGTTTTTCTTTTACAGTAAAACAAGCCTAAGACTCTAGGGGAATAATATTTGAAAACATTATTTAACAGTTAAAAATGTTGGCTTCTCCATTTGAAAGAAACGTTTTCATCAGTAGTAGCTAAGAAAAGTTCTATTGGAAGGAAGATACTTGGATATTGTTATGATTTTGTATTCTAAGGTAAGAATAAAAAAAAATAAATCTTTATAATTTCAATGAGTTCTAAATAAAAATTATTGTAGAAGCCAGAAAGGAAAAAAAAAATCTTTAACATTGCAGCTTTTTTCTTTTTGTAAAGAGATTCTTAGGATTTGAAGCACAAACATTTACCAAGTATTTCTCCTTTGACTAGACTGCCTTTGAACAAACCCGTGAGTGAAGAGAGCCATCTAGTGCCATACCTTGGAATTTTAAAAAGGGTTTTCACCGGATGCATGTCAAATAAAGGAGGGTCTCCATCCCCCAGTTCAATCGCTGTTATTCCCAAGGACCATACGTCACATCGAGCATCATATGAGTAGTCGTATTGCTGTTCACAAGCAATGACCTATCAGAAGAGAAGCAGAGAAACCAACGCTTTAATCTAATTTACAATTCGTGTCATCCAATATAACATGAAAGTACTTTTTTGAGTCACATCTAAAATGCTATGTAGCTATCAAATCCATATCATTTTGCCTGTATATACCAGACAGAAGAAACACCACAAAAAGGTAACAGTAAATTAGAAATCTCTTAGGTTTGTTTTCTTTAGAAACAATATTTTTTTAAAAATACATTAAACTTCTTGGGATGCTTCAAATATCTATACAAAGAACATCAATACTACATTCTTTTTTTGAAAGAACGACTTACAGAAGCCTGTTATAATAGCAGAGAACCCTACTGATGTTATTCTTATTAACCTCTATGACTATGCATGAGGATAGACCGATTTGCACAGCTGTTTTTTAGATAAGGATATTCCAACAGTAATTTCTGCCCTTTTTTGTTTGTTTGTTTTTTGTTTTATATTTAGTGCATTTGAGTAGTTTAAAAAAATCTTAGGTAACATACCATGTACCTTGTCTAAGAAAAATGGAAGTAAGCAGGAATCTCTCCTTGGATATCAGAACTGTTTTACATTACAGACTTAATGCACACTTCCGGCCAACTCACAGATCACGTTCTAATATGCTAACTATTCATGTCAGCTGAATCTAAATGTGAGATTCAAACCAAAGTTTAAATTTAGCCCTTATCTTTACAAAGGGATGAGACAAAAATTGCAGCTTCACTGCATTTTATTATAATTTGGAATTTTGTCTCAAGTTTGTCTTCCCAAATCTCAACAATTAAACAATTACTTTGAAAATCTGTTGAATCCCTGAATATTGCTAGTATAAACTTCCATGGTTTTTCTCATAGTTTTTAAAGTATCTTTAATAATTTGTACTTAAGATAAAAAGAACATATCCTAGGGTGGCTGTACCTATGTCCTAGAAGAGATTTTTTGGTTTTTAACTTCTGTATAACTTCTGAATCCTTGTCTAAGGGCTTCAGTTTGGAACAACACTTTGCAAAGATTGCAACATGAAAATCAGCAACGTGAGTAGCCACTGGCTGAGAGTCACCTGTTATAAAAAATCCTTTCCTGGAGAAGCTGATGATTCCATCTTAACCTCTTAGTTACTTTATCCATAAACTGCACCTAACAAAGGCATTCCTGGCTCTGGTAGTGATTCTTTCCAACCACAGAAATTGTCAGTCTCTTATTTGGGACTGTAGTGCACTCACTCCTTATTTTACCAGAAATCGAATCTTGAACACAGTTAAAATAATACTGAAATGTTTGGAGGGAGGTTTGCATTAAAGATGCACATCAGTTAATTCCTTTTCTTTTCCTAGAGCAAATCAGTCAAGAAAAATTAAGATGCTTCTGAATTTCGTATCAATGCTTTGACAAATGTTGAGATCACTCTATCTCCTCAACTTTTCCAGTTAGTATGCCAGAGAAAGGGGGAAAATGAAAGTAAGCACTGCAAAAGAGGATTCTGAGATTTTTTCCTTCAACTTGAAGAGGCAGAACTTTGTTAGTTAATACAGTGTTTTTCAAAGTTGTCACAAAAGATCATTTCTCCATCTCCCTTCTCTTCAACAGAAGGTCTTAAATAAAAGCTCTGTAATCATTTTTAGTTCTTCAAAATGTTCACTATAGCCTTGATCTCATCACAGAGATCACTCTATCTCATGAAGTATGGACAGTAGACAGTTTCTACAGAGCTCAAGCAGAGTGCTTTAAAACACACCCGTTTCAGAGGCCTTTATGATAATTTCATTTTCTTATAACATTTGTGAGAGAAAAAATGCAAAAATCTGGTAAGTCAGTGTAGAGATCCATCAGAGATACTTATATATTATGAAGAAGCTATCACTGAAATTTTGCTCAGAGATTGAAGAGGAAGCTTATATTTCTTGTTTATTTTGGGGGTTTTCTATACAGTATCCCAAATCATCTGCATATTCAATACCATTTCCTCAAAAAAAAATCATTCAAGTTGGCTTCCAAGGCCATGACTTGGAAGCTTATCCATATGTGGCTAATTTTAAGCACTGTGCTCTCCTTTCATTTTAAACACATGAAAAATACTTACCTGCTTAGTATAAAATGTTAGAGCCCATTTCCTGAAGGTGAATACCTTGGAAGTTGCCTGGATTCTCATCAGCCAATTTGTCCTTTGCAAATCCTTGTCTATTTGTTCTCAAACTTTATGATGCAGAGAAAAACATTTTCATTTTTGAAAGAAGGAAAAAAAGGACCTGCTCAAGGTCACACTGGACTTCAGCAATGCCACACACATAGCTGGTCTCCCACATTCAAAGATACCATGATTTTTCCCTACAAGCACATCACAATTGCTTCTAACTACAGAACGATGACAAGCTTTGCAGTATATCTTGGTCTTACAAAGTTTAACAAACTACACTAATAAGTCTTAGAGCTTTTTTCACCTTCACAGTATATTACCTACCAAAGAGAAAGGTATGTTCAACACATCTTTGTGTCTTCTGCTCCACACCAAACAGATACACTCCAAAGTATGTGGCACTATAATGACACTACGGCAAAATAGTGCCTTTCTAACCAAGGGGAATTAGACATCATTAGATTCTCCTCCATTCTATTATAGAGTCTATGGTGATTATTTTAGAAAAAATAGATCCCTTAATATATATTATTTTTTAAAAAGAAATTCAGCCAGTGGACCATCTGAACCAGTATGTTTTAGACCATTAGCTTGACAATAGTGAGATTAGCCTCACAGAAAAGATAAAAAATGATACTCTCTTCACCCAGTATGCAGAATGTACATTAATTTAACAATCACCTTGGTTTGAAACAAGTATTCAGTATCTGTGGAACTTATTATTAGAATCTTACCAACTTGTGTACAAGTTGTGTACAAGAGACACTTTTTTCTTGAAACATCTCTACTTTTTGTTGGAGTTTTGGAGCTGAGAATACCACTCAGCACAGCTGAGGCCTGCTCTACCCACTGGGACATGAAGACAGAGAGCCCAGAAGACATGAATTGAAACTGAAGAACATGTTATTCCCTTTCTCTTCCTTGTGTAAAGACATCACATTTGTACTAATTTTATATCCAGCAAAATCCTCCCCTGCTTGTAAAAGTGAAAGAGAAGATGTAATTTGCTCTGCTGCAAACATTATGTTCATGGCAAAGCTTCAGGGGGTTATGTAGCTATCTTGAGATTTGCTAGTAAACATCATGGGAATAAACACCAAGTCTTTCAGTTCAGCATGGGCTGGCTGCATGCACACAGTGGCCTGGGTTGCTAAGGAGACAGGCTGTCATCTTTTGTTTTAGTTGTAATTTCATCACGGTTTCATGCCCAGGCATACTGCTGTAGGTTGAAAAGCATTCAAACACCAGACAGAGAAACAGAAAGTGTGATTGCAGATGTCAACACTAATTGTGCTGAGGGTCACACCGGCACAGAATGAGGGGACAGGGAATTCAAAGGTCTGGAAAAATGGTACATAAACAAATCAGTCACACTAAGTGGAGGTAATTTAGAGAAGTCAGTGCCTAGGCATTCCGTGTGATTTATAAGTTGTATAGAAACACAAAAATTCACAGAGATACACAAGATGACTTATACCCTGACAAGAAAACTTTATATTAAAGGACATATAATTCTCCTTGTTCTGAAATCAGTACAAATATTTCTCTGAACTTCAACAAGTGCAGCAGCAGATCAAAGGTGGATTCAAAAGAAGGAAAATAATTAATAGAGAGAACTACCTATTTTTTGGACAGTGGTCATACTAACTTGTGCAGAGAGAGGAACCTATACACAAGTTCAGGTGAAGCAAAATATATGAAACCCTTTTAAGTTTACCCAGAATTATTAGAAGTGAACTTACTTTCACTTTGCCTTAGTACATACAGTGTCTGTACAAAGTAGAGCTGCAAGCATACGCTAACAATAGCAGTGCAGATGTGCTACCTGGAGATGACTGCTGCACGATTGGCGCTGCTGACCCACGCGCAGGAAGGAGCCTGGAGCTAGCAAGGCTGCTGCTGCTGGAGTGAGGCAGTGCTGGGCTCAGCTGACAGAGCCAACTAAGCAGCTTATGTGGTGTGTGAGCCCTGCTGAGAAGCACTGCGCGTGGAAAATTAACGTGGCGCTAAATTGTTACCCTTGCTGCAAGGAAAAGAAGATTACCAGCTGTGCCAGTCAAGTGAAATGAAACAACTGAACTTCTGGGCTCCATCTTACACTATACAAACCAACTTCATTTGTTTACATTGGAAATACAATATTAAATATTCTAATTCCTATGTACCAAAATCAAAAAAGCCTTTCATGATAGAACACAGCAGCACTGGGGATACTGAATTAGACAAAACAAAGTGATACTTATCTATCTCTATCACTCCATCACTTCCTCTTTCCCTCTTTACCTTCCAATCTTCAAGCACATCCATATATTAAAAAAAAAAAAGCAATTTTCCATATTCCTGCATTTTCTTATTTGGATTTCAGTTCCTTATTTTGGACCACTATACAAATGTTACCATGGTATACCAGAAAATTATTAAAATTGTTATAAATGTTCCCAAAATAAGTAGTAAATAATATTTTGAATAAGTCCTATAAGTAATTATCACAATTATTGTTGATTCATTGTAAATTAATTATATGTCAAGTAGTCAAATTTTACCAGCTGTGAGTAATCTATTTTTATTTTTAACTCACCCAAGGGAAATATTCCTGAGACCATTAGACTGCTCTGGCAACAGGCTACATTTGTAGGTAAATGTAATACCTTTTATTGGATCAAATGATATAGTAAGGAAAAACAGACAGGCTTTCAAGCACACAAATCTTGCTTTTATACCATGACACCATCACAAACTCAGTACTGCTCATAGTAATATAATTGACACATTTTGCTTCTGATCCACAGTTTTACTCCTAACTAGTAAGTATATCTACTACACAACTCACACAGATTTTCAAATGGTCTTTCACAAAGAAAGCAAAAACTAAGAGTCAACTCCACCCTCCTAAGTAAACATATTTCATGTAGGCAGCTCAGTGCAGACCCATGTTGTATTGAACTGCTTTTCTCTGATGTTTTGGGTGTGTTGTTTTGATTTGTCTTTCAAATCTTTAAACACCCTACATGAAAGCTTTACAACCCCTCCATAGCTGTTAAAACAAAATAGAAACAACTCCTCCACATCCCTTCACAAGACTACAGCTATGTCATGTATGTTACTGGCAGTGTTCCCTGAGGTTCCCTGGCCGAGGTTTCCTCCAGCTGCCATGTACTTTTTCACCTGCCATGCTAGACCTCCCAGGTGGATGTCTGCTCTCCTGGAGCCAAAGGAGGAGGAGATGCATTCTGCTAGACTCTGCTTTTGAGGGAGAGCTTGCTGGTGCTGTCCCACTGCACTCTCTGCCTCTCTTGTACGTAATGTCCTTTAAAGTTTGAAACCTCTGTATTCCAATTCAGCCTTCTAAATCCACTGCTTTTGTTATGGCCTTTAAGCAACTTGAATACAACTCCTTACTACAGCAGTTTGTTAAAGCTTTGGTTTGAGAGTCACAGAAAAAGAAGAAAGCAGGGGAAAAACCAGGACAGAAAAGGCAATTTCCTTAATTTCTTTAAAGAAATATAAATCTGTATTCAGAAAAAGAAATCTTTTAAAAAATCATCTGTCAGCTCTCAGAAGGTGGCATCTCAGTCACAGGCATTTCAATCATGTGCAGCCATTTAGAGACTTAATTCAACCTCACATTCTGCCACTGACCTGCTGTAAGTTCTTAAGCAAATCAGTTCACTTCTATGTCCCTCAGTTCACCCATGCAGTCTTACCTTATCTATTGGGAGCAATTGCTCCCACTCTTCCCCTCATGCCTTCCCACTGTTACACTTCTGTAGTTGCTCTCTGGCATGCCTTTACCTAGTTCCACATGAACCACAGTGCTGCACTCAAACCTGATGCTACACTTCAAGAAGACAGCTAATATTTCCTAAAAATAATTGCCAGTACACTGCAGTGTCCCAGCACCTTAACCTCCTGAAAAACGGGATGTAATTTCATAATGTACGTCAAGAGGGAAATTCCTTTTCACCCTAGGCTTAATATAATATTATCTATATGACAAATTATTTAATGCTACTTACATTCAACTTTAACATTTATTTATTGCATGCATTATTTTTACGTCATAAATGAGTAGAATTTTCAAATATTTCACTGTTGATTAATCATGATGCCACATACACACAAGTTCTATAAAAGCAGCAGCAGATTTTTCTATTTCCATCTGTAAAGTTTTATTCTAAGGACAATTGTTTGGGGTTTTTTTTGTAAATTGTGCTTTCAATCTTATCTCATGTATTGTAATTTACAAAGTAAAAAGACTATAAAATTGAAAAACTGTAATAAGAGCTAATTTAATAATATTTCTCTCTTATCCTTAATTACACAAGAATTGTTATTATACTTTCATGGAAGATGTTAAAATATTTTCAAAACTTTCCTCATTAGAGAAGGTATAATATTATTTATCACAAAAAAAGCATAATTTTCCACTGTACAACTATTTTCAAATGGCTTTCAGGCAGAAAAGGGTGTATATATTCTTGAAATCTATATCCTGTTTATACTAAATGGCAGATTCCTACAGTTCATTATAAATCAGCATGTACAAAATTCCTTGCTTAGGTGGCAATTAAATGTACAGTGAAATTGTGCATATGCAAAAAGCTAATTTTAGCTAATTGACCTTGAATCTCTTGCTGTAAGCAAAGAGCTGGCAAATAGGATAGGATGAAATATGACAAGATGAGACTAAACTAAATTGCTTCATGGGAATGTATCACTATGTTTAGAGTTAATTAAAAACATGAAAGATGGAAAGGGACTTTTTACAAGACCATGTAGTGATGGAATAAGAGGGAATAGATTCAAACTGAGAGAGAGTAGGTTTAGATTAGATATTAGGAAAAAACTATTTACTGTGAGGGTGGTGAGGCACTTGAACAGGCTGCCCACAGAAGCTGTGGATGCTCATCCCTGGAAGTGTCTAAGGTCAGGTTGGATGGGGCTCTGAGCAACCTGGTCAAGTGGAAGGTGTCAAACCCTAGTGCAGGGGACTTAGATGATCTTAAGGTCCGTTCCAACCTAAACCTATTCAATAAGACTAGGTTAGTGATGGGATAATCCTTTTTATGCTGTTTTCCCAATTCAGTATTTAACTACATATTAAATATATTTACAATTCAATGAATTTTTTCACAAATTCTAAGACCTTTATAGGACTTAGAATTTGTGAAATAAATATCAACTTCAGCAGAAAAGTTGCTGTGAGGTTCTGTAAAATTGTATTTTTCTCTTTGTATATTTTTAAATTACATTAATGAAAGTTACTTAGTGAGGTGCTTTTTCACCAGCTAGTTTTGTTAATTTTTCATTAGATTGTGCAGACACATAACTTCGTACTGAAACAATGCAAATATTATTCATTGTTTCAGGATTAGACTTATTTCACACACACATGATCAGATTTAAAGTTTAAAAAGAATACAAAGGAACATTGGAAGAAGAAAGACAATTTAAGCTGGTCACCTAGTGTTCTAACACTTTGGAAAGTTATTCTGATCCTCAGATGTACTTAATTTTATCCCAGGAGAATGCCTTGATTCAGCAGAAGACAAGGAAACGTGTGTCTGAGGCAATCCTACTAATCATTACTTCCTCCTGCCAGCATGGTAACAAATATTCAAAACACAGAGCTGAGACAGCTTTAAATAATATTGTGACATCAAAAATATCTCAAAATAGGAAAACAGACCAAATATTTTACCTGTCATTAACTCATTATTACAGAATTCATATATCTTTACCACAATATCACAACCTTTCCTACGGATGTGTCTGATATGTCATATTTCAACACCTAATCCTTCAAAGGATCAACCATGCTTTAATTATGTTCCTTTTAAAACATAAGTATACATTTACCAGGGTCAATTTTTTAGCAGTTGTCAGTAAAATATAACAGCATATTCCCAGCATATTCCCTGCAGTTTTAAATTAACTTCAGCATCTCTCCAGTTCTTTCTGACTTCAAGTATCTTTTTCTATTTCCATTCTTGAAATTAAATTTGGATCAAACATGTACATTTGTATATGTACATATATACACAAGGAGCACATCATCTCGAGTGTGATCATATGGGATACATAGGACAACCAGGGGATCAGACCCAGCCAGCAGAAAGGGCAGGTCCTGCCTGCTACACCTGACCTCCTTTTTTGGCCAGGTCATCTGCCTAGTGGACAAGGGAAAGGCTGTGGATGTTGTTTACCTGGACTTGATGTCCAATCTCCTACAGCATACTGCTGGAAAAGCTGGGAGCACACGGCTTAGACAGGTGCGCTCTTCACTGGGTTAAGAACTGCCTGGATGGCCAGGCCCAGAGAGTGGTGGTGAACTGTGCTGTTGCCTCCATTGTGTCCAGTCACTAGAGGTGTCCCCCAGGGATCAGTGTAGGGCCTAGTCCTGTTTAATATCTTTACTGATGGTCTGAATGAGGGGATTGAGCATGCAGCACTATAGGATGGGGGCAGAGTGGCTGGAAAGTGGCCCAGTGGGAAAAGACCTGGGGATGCTGGTTGACAGCAGCTGAACATGAGCCAGCATGCCCAAATGGCCAAGAAGGCCAGTGGCATCCCAGCCTGTATCAGGAATAGTGTGGCCAACAGGGCCAGGACAATGACTGTCCCCTGCACTCAGCACTGGTGAGGTCACACCTCGGGTGCTGTGTCCAGTTCTGGGCCCCTCAGTTCAGAAAGGACATTGAGGTGCTGGAGTGTGTCCAGAGAAGGACAATGAAGCTGGTGAAGGGTGTGGAGCACAGGTCCTGTGAAGAGCAGCTGAGGCAGCTGGGGGTGTTTAGCCTGGAGAAGAGGAGGCTCAGGGGACCTCATCACTCTCTACAACCTGCTGGAAGGAGAGTGTAGCCAGGTGGAGGTCAGACTCTTTTTCAAGGCAATCTGAACCAGGACAAGAGAACACGGTCTTAAGCTGTGTCAGGGATGGTTTAGGTTGGACATTAAGAATTTCTTCACAGCAAGGGTAATTAAACATTGGCATGAACTGCCCAGAGAGGTGGTGGAGGCACAATCCCTCAGGTTCTTAAGGAAAGACTAGATATGGCACTCAGGGCAATGTTCTAGGTGACATAATAATTGGTCATAGGTTGGACTCAATGATCTCAGAGGTCTTTTCCACACATTTGACTCTGTGATTCTGTTATATTGTGGTATTCTAACTGAGTCTTGTTTCAAGAGTCAAGTTTTCAGCTGGACCATGATAATCTAATCATATGTGTGGAAAAAAATCTCCAATTCTATTTGAACTAGGTTTTGCTTAGTTGTGCACTGGAAGTTGAAAACAAGACATGTTAATGCTTAGAATCACAAATGTAAAGGTAGTTCAGTACAAAAGCTTCAAATCTGATTCATCCTGCTAGCACATAACACAATTTATTTCAGTACTATAGAAGCAGATTTTAGGTAAGTGCTTTAAGTGTTTAGTAATAGTCAGCTGTAAACATACTAACACTATCCTGTCTTATTTATCTTTTATTGGTAAGCTTGTATTCAGTGTTTCAGTTTCTGAGAGTCTATGTTTTTAAGTATGAAACAATATTAATTAGGTTAAACAACAACTATTCATTTTCAGTGAAAAGCTTTAAAGCTGCTCTCAAACTAACTTATCCTTATCACGTTTCTCTGTTGCTTCCTCACAGCCTAATTTTTACCAGTATTTTCATTTTTCAGCAAAATTTTTGTGACTCACAAGCTCTGCTCAAAACAAACGTGCAAGGACAGATCTTTTTGTGTCCTGATACTGCTAAACAAGCCTCAGAGTCATCAGAAAAAAAGAGCTAGGATGTCTGAGTCACTCAAAAATTAAGCAGTTAAGCTGCTACTTTGAGTGCTGCCAGTAAGAACATTGAGTTGAACACCTTCCTTACACCACCCTCAGTCATCACTATTTTCCTCTGAACCTTTGCTGTTTCAAGTACTGTGCCATATAATCCCTTTGATATGTTTTGCAAACTTAATCTTAAAATATGGTTTTCTTCATTTTACAGACTGTTCGTGACCCAGGCTGATCTAGCAATTCCACTTTCCTGTGTATTTGTCTCCTGCTTATATCTAGTTATTCCTATCTGTCAGCTTGGAACATCCTGCATCATTCTTTTCTGGGTTTTATGTTCCTGGGGTTTACATTGGAAAATATTTCTTGTCAGCTTTATTCTATTCTGAAACACTACTGTAGTGTCTTCCTTCAAGGCAAGCTTTTTCATCTCCCCTCTTCACTCCCCCTTCAGAATAAATCCATCTTTCTCACTGCCAGATGAGATCCCATGATTACCTTATGAATTGACCGAGGTACCTATGTTTCATATGTAGACAGTTAAAGTTCATTTAAAAAATCCTTTCTATTTCTGTGATTAGCAACATTTCATTCCTCTACACTTACTTTATGATATTTTGGGGCTTGACATAAATTATCTATGTCAAAAACCTTTAGTCAGCAAGATTTTTTTGCAAGTGAGTGCAAAAAAGTGAGTTAAGTGTCTTTCTAGTGTTACTGATCTCACCACAACCTCATCTAGAAAATACTCTTCCTAATAAACTGTTACCTAAGCACACCTTTTCATTTTATTGCAGTTCTAAATTCCCATCTTTCACATAAAAAATTTGGTGCATATTTTAAAAATACCAGAAATATCTCCTCAGAAATGAAGTAAATTGCATCTTTCACATCACTTGAAACCTGTCATTTATATGAGCCACTGCAGTGACTTGAGCAAGCATGTTATGCAACCTGTCATTTAAAAGCCATTTCAACAACAGCATAATGGATATCTAAGCACCTTACAGCTGTTTTGCAGATTGGCAAGGAAGCCTGGCATGTCTCACACAGGCATTTAAATGCGATATGGGTTACTATGGTTATGGTACTGAGTTGGTTCTTCCAACAGATCTTTTCAAAACAGGAAGTATTCAAAGCTACACCTGTTCCTCTTTGATATGCCATGTACATAACATACTTTGGTTACACATGTGCTGTATTTTCAGGTCAAAATTTTTCAGATCAAAATATGATCTAAAATATCTGCTTATCTCATTGGCTTTCTGCCATGAGAATAAATACCTTCAACATAGCAGGGAAAATAAATTTGGTATGATTACTGCCCTTGATGGCAATTACTCAAGCAAAACAATATAATAAAAATAACCTTTAATAATCCATGTTCAATAAAATCTTTCATAATATGTCCCTTATTATCTATAGAAGTATTTTATAGACATCTCATTTTAGAAATGTCTTCAACCAAGGTGATTCCATAAATAATGCTTGCACAGTGGTTTCTAAGGTATCTTGTGTCTCCTTTGTGATGTAAACTGGTTGTTATGGAGATGGCGAAATATCAACCATTCTTTGTGAGACTGTGCAAGATCAATTTTAGACCCCTTACAGCAGTGTCTTTTCTCTGCTCAGCTATAATGAGCCTTCCTTAGCAACAAAAATAGAGGCATAAAAAGTATGAAAGGTTTTAAAACAAATGTTTGCATGATACTTTTAACTCTTCAACATACAGAAATAGACCTGTGTGCATTTGTAATACATAAATTCCATCCAAAATTCCCCAAACTTCATGTGGCCTTTAACAGAAAAGAGGCTTGTACTGTTGCAAAGGCTTAACAAATTACAAATAGACAGACCACTCCTGTTTCAATTCTTGTTTTTAAATTTCATAATCCATATCTTCCAGAAGTATTTTGTGTTCCTTAAAGCAGGGTGGGAAAAGATTGATATTTTTCACCCCCAAGTTTGGTAAAGTACAAAATTTTGTTCAACTATATGTTAAAACTTTTTAGAGCTTCATGAAACAGAAGGCAAAGGGTTATGTCTGGGTATTAGTATGTATAATTATGTAAGTAAGATACTTGAATATGGGCTAAGATACCTGTGCACTATTTTCCTCCGTTTTTTAATCTATGCTAGCCCATGTGTCTAAGTTGAAAGGTCCCCAGTCAACAATTAAGGTTAAAGAACACATAGATCAGTCAGGGTTTTGCAGTGTGCAAGACTATAGCAAGACTAGAAAGAAGGAATTCCTCCTTCTCCTCCCAGTCCATATTTACATCATGGACGAGCACCCCAAAACATACAGTATTTAACTGGAAAGTCATAACATTCCTAGGACTCACAGTTATTTGTAGGTTTGCTGCACTTTTCTGGAAACACTACAGAAACTAAAATAATGATTATTAGAAATCCATTTTGTATACTCAAAGTATATTATTTTTAATGAACAGAGGACAAGATGTAAGGCAGAAACACAGCCAAAAGGGAGGGAAGAAAAGATCCCCTTTTACTATGGGGAAGTGGCAACAAAGTGTGCATTGCAAAGAATGGAGACAAGCCAGTCAGGCGCCATTGCCTACCTCAGGTGCCATCCAAAAGGGTGTTCCCACTGAGGTGTTTCTGCGCAGTCGTGTGCTGGTGAGCTGGGCTGAAACACCTGCAACAAAACAGATCAAAGAAACTTGGCTTCAAACTCATTGTCATTTTGGTAAGTTTGTTCCAAGTATCTGGAAACAAAATCCAAACCTGTGAGCACAAGCTGCAGAATGCCTGGCCAAAGTAGGTGCAACTTATTTGTTTGATCAATTCCAGCTTACTGTTTTCTTCAGCGTTTCTGAGAGATTTTTTTTCTCTGAATGATTCTCAGTTTGAAGCACTTTTATTCAAACTCAAAAATTCAATTGTCACATAAATATCCCAGATTTCTTTCTGCTGTTTTAATAAGTATAAATGGGAACTATTAAAATTACAACTTGACTTCAAAACTTTTGTTTCAGAGATGAACTGCCCAAATACCACAGACCAAAAATTTGTTCACTAGCGTACTTCCAGAGGCTCCTGTTCAATAAAACACTTATGCACTTGCTTAAATCTTTCCCTAATGAGAAAAGCTCAGAAGCTCAAACTCACACTGCAGCTTGTACTTAGGGAATTAAGCACACACTTAAAACAAAACATTAGCTTCAGAGCCTTGCTGACTGGGCATGAACTACTGAAGCACAACTGAAAAAAACCAAAAGAATGAACTAGTGTGCAATCAAACAATGTTAACAAATCAGAATGAACTTTGACAGCAAATCTTCTGTGCTCTGGTCAACATATAATTGAATGAATTCAGTTCAGTAGCATTCCAATGAGGTGACACAAAGCCAATATTGAATTAGAAATACATTTTGCTTTAACATTTTTTTAAAATAAAAGCCACAGTGGTTTGCTCTTTTGGCATTACCCAGAGACAAAAATGAGCAGAAACACATATAAGACATATTGACTGCTGCCAATAAATAAAAACATGAGATTCATAAATTAAATTCTTTGATTTCTGATTCCAGCATTTAATTTTATATTTGTTTGTAATTTTTCAGTGTAATTGCAAGTCTTCCGTGAGTTCCTGAGTACCACTGGGAAACAGTTAATGGCTAGGTCATACAACAAGCCTCTGTTCATTTCACTGTGATCTCTCTTCAGCCAGCTTAATTCATAGCTGCTATCAAGGGATATTCCAAAACAGTGTGCAATACCAAAGAGCTGAGAGAGGGAGAGCATGAACAAAAATGAATTATAAATTGCAGACATTTTGAGTCAATTTACTGTGACCATCATTTACTTAAATATATTATGCTGTCGACAGCAGTTCAGGGAAGAAATGTGTGTCACACTGAAAAAAAAAAAAGCTGTAAAGTCATGCAGTAAAGGAAAGAAAAGCCTCAACTAAAGATATCTGTGTAACCCTCTCTGTGACTTAATATCCATATGTACAGCCTTGAATATGAAGCAGCTCTTTTTAGATCAAGATTCTGTCTCATTTTCTGGACTGAATGGATAACATTCACTGAATAGGTCATAATTTGATTGTTTTTTAACCCCACTGATTTGATTTCTTGTTTCTTATTTCATATATCCAATCCTATACTAAATTTGAAATTATTGTTTTCCTTTTCTTTTGACATATTTTCTTCCCCACTCACCAAGCAACAAATCTACTTAACATTCCCACAAAATGGCAGAGGATTATTAGTTCCAGGGATTAACCTAAAAATATCCAAAGCATCCACTGTGTTTGGGTACTTAATCTGAGATCTTTGTTTTCAGGCACTCCACAAGCCTAAAGCAGAGCTATAATAGATCTCATCTGCAGTTCAAGAACACACAGCTCTTCTGCAAAGCAGGACAAGATGTTTCAAACTGCCTATTGGGAAAATGAGGAACTGAGTTTGATGTAAGTGACCCTCCAGCATCACAGAGAAACACAAGCAGAAGCAAGAATAATCTCCAATTTGATGTCATTCAACTGTCTCAACTGCAAGTCCCTTCTCTTCCTGAATTCCTTGCAATTTCACTATTTATCTTTCACTTTCTGCAAAAAATGAGACAAACCAGTTCTACACGCAACATGACCCATGACTCAGTCCTAAATCGTTCCCAGAGACTGTTCTGTGGCTATAGCACTGGACAAGACAGGAAAAATAGCAACTTAATAAAAGCTTGTTACCTGACATTTCTTTAGTCAGCAAGCCCATAGATATATGGGCATTTCTTGGCATTTCCTAACTGTTAAACAGTAAAGAACACTCGAGATTTAAGTCTCATTTTTTTCTGAGCCTGTCATATCTGTTGTGATTTTCTAATGCTACTGTGCTAACTTAAAAAGTAGGAGAAAACCCCTGAAACCTAAATGTGGAATCAGAGAGACCCATGGGACACCAGAAAGACTGGGAGTCTCAGTTTCCCTGCCATCTGGGGTGGCAGTACACAGGTCTGTCTTAAGGCCTTTAATACATCTGATAAAAATATTTTGCTTTGGGGAGAAAAGCAAACTTTTCCAACAATGCAGTAAAACCAGATTAGACTGCCAAAATTCCCCCAAATGAGAAGGGATCTTCGACTCTTCTATTACATCAGGGACTCACTCCAAGTTTTGCTTCAGGTCTCATGTTTCTCCTAGCACTATTTAAATTGCTGCCTTTACAATTCAAAATAATGAATTTTTATCCCTAGAAGATACTAAGGAATCTCGTATGTGCCAGCTTCCTTTAGCATCTCAAATATATAAATATGTGTGTTAAATTTATAGTACTGTGTCATCACCAGTATACAATTTTATTTCCTCTGCATAAATTTAATATTTTATGATTTTTAAAAAATATTATTTGCAGATTTTTTTTGACGTATCATTCTACCCTACTCTCACTTATTCAACATTTTTATTTACCTTGGTGCACTACTAAACAAACATATTATTCACACACTATTTTCAATGGTGATGACATTATGCATTATACAGTTTCATTAATATATCATATTACTAATAATCTGCTTCGGTTACCTTTAATAAAGTTGTCCACTCCCTTGCATACATATCTGAGGGACTAAAGCATTTATTTTATTTTTTCTACGTGTGTGTTCAAAGGAATAAAAATTGGACTTTAAATCTATTGCCAACTCCCTTTCTATCACCCTCCCTCCCTTTCTCCTTGTTTCTTATGACGCATCTAGACTAGCAATGCTCAAACTTAAAAGCAATAATCACAAATTAAATGGACGTTGAGTTTTGGACCCAAGGGACTATTTTACCTTCTGCTCAGATGGGAAAAATATGCTTAAGGCTATCAAAAGCCATTTCAGAAATAATGGTTCCTTTTCATATGCAAAAGGCAGAATATCTAAATTTAAATTAGAAGGACAACTGCCCTGAAATTGACATTTCTTCTGAAATGCAAAAGAGCTTTGTAAATAAAATGCTAGCTTCAGAACTTTTAAAAATTATTAAATTATGTTTAAGCTTTTAACAATTAAAACTCTACTGATTCTTAGTTAGAATTTTTATTCTTGCTGTAATCAGGTTTCTATTGCATTTTCCTTCTTAAAATAATTCTGAGTATGCTTCTGAAAAAGCCTTGCTGTGACATTCTGCCTTCCCAGGGGAAAGTAAACAGATGCCTTTAGCTAAACTGCATGTATCAAAAAAACAAAGGGGAAGTGGTCATTACCAAAGTCAACGAGCTTGACTCCACCTTCTGTTGTCAGAAGAATGTTGTTCCCTTTCACATCACGATGAATGATCCGGTTATTGTGTAAATGCTGAAGGCCCTATATACCGGCAATAACAAAAATAAGTTTATTCCCTTATCTAAAAACAATTACCCTGCTATTAGGGAATGTAATGAAGAAAATCTGTGCATACTCTAAAGAAACAGCTGTCCACTGGATTACATGCCTTTATACAACCCCTGCTGTTGTAACAGCCCATGTAATATTGCTCACATTACCATACTTTATAAATGGAAAATGTAAGCATGTGATACGTGAGCTGCACCCTCTGCTGTCATTACAAGCCCAAGGAACATCCTTACCAAGAGAGCACCATATAAGATGTATGAGATTATAGCTTCATCCAACCTTCGGCCGCACTTCAGCAGGCCTTTGACAAGCTCTGTGACAGAACCTCCATTGCACAGCTGGAAAGGGCACAGTTGGGAGAAGGGAAAAAAAGCAAGACAAGTCCTCAGTTACTCAATATACTTGTTTAGACTATAAACACCTACTATGCAAAACTGTGCTAGAACACAAGTCTGGGAACAACAGAACTCATTTTATTCATGATGTGAATATAAATCACAGCAGCCTGAGTGAGGGGAGGGAAAAGAAAACTGAAAATTGTAAAGTGTAATTTATAAAATGCAACAAAAAAGATAAAAAATATCAAAATAATATGAATAGGAGTGTATTTAAGTGTTAAAAGAGGATTCATAAATCAAATTTACATTATTTGAGTATTTTCACAACAATACATGCATTGTCTTTTTGAAAAAATCCTTTTGTGCAAAGGTCAGACAGAAAAGATTGATGCTCTTGATAACTGGGAAGAAATAAATTAGTCATTTTCAACTTTCACTCCATCAATGCTCCTGATGGCAGGCAATATAAAATAGACAGAAGCTATATCTCTATACTCAGATTTGATGCCATGTGCTGTCAACAACCGAGAAACATTCTAATCCAGAGAAGCAGCATCTTGCAAGCATTTTCTACTAATGGGCTGCTAAATATCAAAAGAGGAGAAAAGGTAAAACTAGCATCTTTGTAAATCAATGTTCACATCTGAACCTTAAGATTACTGTCCATACCATTTTAAGCAGGTATTAATATCCATTCTTTCTCCTCTCTCTTTCCTCTTATTACCTTGATATTCACAATTGAATGACCAAAAAAGAAAAAAAGATGGGAGAATTGACTGCCTTTCTCACACTGAATTTTCTCCTCTATGCTGGTTTTTGTGGCCAGCACCCTTACCAGCATTTCTGCCACAGAATCACATGCATTTCAACACAGGTTCATTTAACGTTATCAGTTTAAAATACTACAGTATAAATCAGGAGACTAGTATGAAGTTAAATTATCATGATTTGCATCTTTCAAACAGCTTTTATGAAAAACTGTGTATCAGTCCAACCAATAATTTCTGTTATATGCTAATAATTATTGCTAATCTCCCCTTGCACCAAAAAAATTTCACTAGACTAGAAGTTTGAGTTCATGGAAAGGACCTTGAAGAAAATTTCATCACTTGATACATTGATAAATTCTGTAGGAATTTGACTTTGATTTTTAATTTGTTAGTAGGGAACATTTTTCTTACCTTTCATAAAATTTGTGGGACCATTCAGGTCAAGATCAACGAGCAAATGTATTTACATGAAACTGCATGTTTTTCTTCCCATAGCTAACCATTTGCTGACAAGTCATTAAGCTAAAGTTTTCTTTGTATTGCTTTCATTGCATTAAATGTTCTATTTAGACAGACTATACTAAATTTATCTCTAGCCCTCAAAAAAAATAGATAAAAATATGCCCTAACTTAAAAAAAACCCAAGCTGGTTGCAAATGATAAATAACAGACTGACAGCTGTTTGGTAGGATATGGTAAATGAATGCCTGACTCAAAAATATATCCCACAAACACTACTGCAGCTGTCTGTGACACTATTTTTGAAACTCAGCAAAGACTTCGAACAAAATGAATATGAAAACTTTCTTACCACTTTATGCTTAATGGTAATTCTTTAAAAGGTGGAGAGATGCACACTGACATGAAAAAGTAGAGAAGTTTGCTTTACAGTTGTCCAAGACTTGCATCATCATAAAAATACTAAAGGTGTCCACTTTTGCCACCCTTCCTTATCACAAGCACTTATCAAAGTAATGTCCTGCTTGTAGTGAGTAAAAATGGCAAAACTGTGCTTAAAGGAAAAGAAACTCCCCTTTTTATTGGAAGTTTTGGAAGTCATACAAAAAATTAATGTATTTCATCAGACTCAGGAATCAAAGCCTGAATACTTTGTATACTCCCTTTTAATGAAAATGTCCCATTAATTTATAATATCACAAATCACTGCTATGCATGCATAAATCTGCTGTAAATTCCAAGGGAAGGAATAGTTTGTCTGGTAAATTTTTCCATATAAGGAAAATACATTTTTTATAATGTCAAATTTCTTCCAAACTTTGGATTATGTGCACCAAAAGCTACCTAAAATGCACATACTGAATTGATAGAGTTTACACACACATACAACTTAATCAAATTCTACATGTGGTTTTATTTCAGAGTATATGATGATTTTGCTCTATAAAATTCTATCATTTGGCATTTAATGGACCTTTAGAGACAAGACTCTTCTATTAAAAAAGAAAACATAGAGGAAATCAAGCCCAAACTCAACACAAAGCCAGCATGCATACAAAGAAACCAACACCAAATTAAAAATACTAAGGTCACTTTTCAGTAGTTTGAAATTTAAGAGGAAACACATTCAGAAGTTTTCATTTGAGCTACATATTGCTCCAGTACATAGAAGTTAGATCTGTTGGGATTCCACAGTTTGTAGCGGAAATAAAGATTCCCTATTCTGATGCTAGTCATCATTCAAGAATGGGGAGTGGAATTTTTAAAACAATCAATAATTAAAAAGTGAACCCTACTTTTTTCCAGTCAAGTTATGAAAGAAAGAAATGCTTGACTAGTTTGTTACTGCTCATCAGAGCAGTAACTGCCTGTGCAGAGTTCTGCATCCATTAAGCCTGGAAAGAAATCCTTATTTTACAACCACTTTGGCAGTCACTTAACTGGAAACAAGACGACCAAAATACATTTGCCATTGTAAGAGAACTGACTGCCACTGAACAAGAAGAGTTAATAGAAGGCATTTTTGTTGCTAGGTTCCCAACAACAACCAGCCAGCCCCCAGTTTAAAATTACCATAAAACAGACTTTCCCATTACACTTTCACTGTTCACTTTTGCTGTAGGCAGCTTGTTAACTCCCCTCCGTCACTACTTCATCATCTTTTGCATTCCCCTCAAATGCCTGAGTTCCCCAAAAGCTTAGATAATTGTCTTATCTAATGTTTCCTCTAACAAAAAAAAAAAAAAAACCCAAACAACCACAAAAAATAACCAAAAAAAAACAAAAAACAAAAACAAAAAACCCCAAAACTTGCTTATTTTTGGAAGCAGAATGTAGCAATTCAAACAGAAATTAAATGCAAGACCATTCCCTATTAAACAAATTTTGAAGTTTGGATGTGATTGTCAATAGTAGGCTACGACAAATGATCTATCAGAAAATCATGAAAGCCTGTGACTCTTATAGCATTAACGGACAAAATTCCAACCACATTTGCTAAGGGAGAATGTAATATTGTCAAAATGTTTTTACCTCAAGTACTAGCCAGAGCTGTCCTCCCACATATTGATCTGCTTTGTAAAACATCCCATAAAATCTAACAACATTAGGATGATTGGGAAGAAACTGCAAAATATTATATTCAGCTTCAATTTCTTCATCTACATCCTAAACAAAAAAACACAAATATACAGAACATATAATGACAGTGACTCCAAATAAAGCAAGAATGAACTCTCGTGGATAGAAAGAACTAATTTTATCTTAGTTTGCACTTCTAAATAGTTTTACTTTAATGAACATAAAAAGTACACTATACTGGACATTTAATGCATATAGAATTGTGCCACTTGTGCTTTTCTTGCACACAAAAAAGTGAAGCCTGTGTAAATCAAGCAGCTGCTATTTAAGAATTCTTTGAGTACATAATATACTTCACAAGAAAATTAAAAATCATACTTAACTTTCCACAGTTGTCCAAGTAAGACGTTCATACATGTATGACTTTTAACCTCTTAAAATCATGCCTGTTTTTAACATATGAGCTAAATGTAAATGCATGAACCTTTGACTTTTTCCTTTTTCTATGGTCATCAATAGGAATAAACAGAAAAATCTCACTAAGCCTCAAAGGGGCCACCAATAAAACCAAATACATTTTTATGATAAAAAACATACAACTGAAAAAAACAAAGAGAGAAAAAACATCGACACAATACATAAGAACATTTTACTATGTACTTGTTAATGAAAGAATTCGCTGACATTTACAAAAAAGTGCTTATAAGAGCATACAGGAAAAAACTCAGAAGAGTGCTTATGTAATGAAACTATCCTCACTCCCACACAAAACTGACAATTAGAAAACTGAAACCTGTGCTTTCCACAGATGGATAAAAGAGAGGTCCCAATACCACCTGCTCCAGCTAGGGTTAGGGTTATGCCTAGGGTTAGGGTTCCGAAAACCACAAAGCCCAGATCTCCAGCCACTGTGTAGCTACAATAGACCTGCCAAACTGAAAACTGCCCCTAAATAGCTCCTTCATAATGTTTTGCATGGCAGCTGACTCTGCACCTTTCTTCTATACAAACAAAACCATGAAGAATTTTAGTGGTGGTTGATGATAGAATCATAACAATTTTTAGGATTTATTTTCACCCAGCTGTCATGATCCAACTCCAGCTTGATCTAACCTGAACAGCTGGCAGTTAAATTTTGATTTGCAGAGTAGGGCCTTGGTTCTCATCACCAGCTTCACCACTAGCTTATGGGATGTTAGGGATTTAAAACCTACTAAAACCAGAGATGGAATAGAACTAGCTCTGATGATATGGGATGTGCTCTTCTCATTTTTTCTTAATTTTTGCCTCCCACTGCTATGTGCTTATAAAAGGTAACTCTAAAATATCTTTAAGTTCACAGTGTTTTTGTGATGGGAAAAGTAACTCTTTCAGAGAGTACACAGAACAAAACAAGAGCATTAAGGTTAACACCATCTTGTATTTTCCCTGCCATACTGGGCCCTGTGAGGAATGCCTTCTCATAATTTGTATGTTCCAAGCAAAGACAACTAAATTTGTTGCAGAAGAAATTACACAGAGCTAAAATAGAAACTAGGCAAACACTGTCATCAAATAAGATGATGAAATTCTAAGACATCATTCAGTTGCTGGTACTAAACTCCTTCTATAAGTGGATTCTGTAAAACTGTTCCCTTCTGGATGTTCTCAACATCTTAAACATTTGATTTATATTTCAACTCTAAGTATTCTTTTAAATTCACATTGAAGTTAAAATTTAACACTTTTTACTTACATTGACAGGATCCAGAATCTTTACTGCTGCCAAGCTTCCATCTTTCTTATTAGCAACCTTATAGACTTTACCATAAGTGCCTTTCCCAATAGTCTCTATAATTTCCCAGGTATCTGAGGGATCAGCTAATGATTCTAGTCCAATCATACTGGCATTATATTGAAACAATCCATACAATGGCTTCCTGGAAAATAAAGCAGACATACATAGAGTGGGAAGCCCTAAGTAACGCAGTACTAGAGAAGGCATCTTATGATAAAGAAATCAAATATTGTCCTAATTTAAGAAGAAATACATGTAGAATCACAAATGAAAAACAGACAGAAATGTAAGATCACTCAGTGGAAAGAAAACACTGGAGACCACTTCTCTGTCCTTACTTTAGTGTATTATTTGATTCAAATATTGCCCCACATACATACCATTCTAAACACATTTTAATTGAACAAATACTGACAAAATCTACCTCTTCTTCTATGCATACTCTTTTAATGGACATTTTACACAACTGAATTAACAGAGCTCATGAAATGAGGTCCTATTTCTGGTTTTAAAAAGCTATGTCAGGGCTTTTCCATAAATTTGTGTAATGCTCTCTGGAGATTGCCAGACAGGCATTCAGTAGGTATAGCCTCATTATGTCTGATATATACAACAAGGCTACATACAGTTAACAAAAATTAATACTGAGCTGGCTGGTATCATAAAATACAAGCTAGCTTGAAAATGGGCAACAGGTACATCACTGGGATGATCTGTCATTGCTGAGATGCTTGTCAACAATTGCACTTGTCTCTCTCTCTGTATGCCAGTGGGAGTGTGTTATGGATTGTTACACTGAATACCTCCAGAAGATCTACAGGTCAGGGCACTTGTTTCCCCAGACACTCCTGAATGGATCCTGCAGCAAATGGACAACAGCAGCCTATGTAAAAGGCTCCTTCCCACCCTGGAATTACATACATGGTAGGTTCTGGTGATTACAAAAATGACCTTTCCAGGATTTCATGTAAAGTAGTGAGAAGGTACATCCTTTCCCTGAACTGGAATTATAGAAAGGAAAGATGAAATTTAAGATGGTATTAGCTTAACTTTCTTATATTAATCATTATTAGGGAAGCTCACTGGTTGATGGCTTCTCTGAGAAAGAAAATTTTTTGCCCATTTGGAGGCTGTCAGAAGGTATATTAGTTATCTGTATGCTTAACCAGGAGATGTAAAGTCCAAGTGTGTCCGATCATTAGAGTGTAATTGTCACAAAGACAACTGAAGACAATACCATCACTGACTGCAAAAGTTCCCAATTTTTGGAGATGGATCAACAAGCACCTCAAACATACACTTAAACTTTAAGGTTTGAGCCATTTCTATCTAAACACACCTGATATCTGCAGATCTGTCAGAAATAATTTTAAAAACTGTCTGTCTTACCTCTTCACCATTTCTAGCATCAGTGACAAGCAGAGAAAACCTCTATTTCCCTCCTTGGTAAACCTGTACTTGCACTAAAGCTGGTGCCAAATAATGTATGAAATTGCTTTGGTTTCTTCACCAAAAAGAAGGGGAAAAAAAAGGGGGGAAAAAATGGGGAGTTAAGAAAAAAAAAAGCTAGATTCACTTTAATTTATTTGCTCTAATAATGTAAGTGATTAGGACAATTCCTCAATATTTGATCCAATGCAGCATGCTGCAAATAAAGAAGAGTATCCTGAACACATAAACTTAGTACATCAACAGAGAAGCAGGTGAGGTGATTACAGAGGTGATTTCTGTGCAAGCAGTGAGCAGACTGTACCATACGAACTGAAGCAGCAGCTACAGATATGGAGGTCCTGATAAGCCAACCTCAAGAACAAGGTTTGCTTGCAGGGTGGGTGTGGTGGAGAATACAAACACGGGAACAGTTCCACCTCACCAAACAACCCCGACACAATGTACTGAGCACATGGTTTTAATACTTTACATGAAACACTAAAGACATTCAAGTTCAAAGAAACAGAGGAGAATAGACTGGAAATAGCTTTGATACAAGGAAAACAAAGCCAGACTGATATTTAGTTCTCTGTCACTCTAACTACCCTATCACACAGATTTGCCAGAAATGCACAGCATTCTTTGTACCAACATAATATTATGATATGTCCGTCTATGCAACTGTTGCAGATAAATACCTTTTTCCTTTAAAAAGAAAAAAATCTAATGTCATTGCCTGCTCTTGTTCTGAAAATTATAACCGTTAAAATGGTATATCCAAATTTTAAAAAGACATTAACATCTGTTTGTACTAGAAGGCAATGTTGATGCTGATACACACCATCCACTGGCCCAGGATCTCAGCTCATCCCTGCTGTTCCAGCTGAGTGTTCCTCAGAGCCCTGCAGGAGCACCAGGACTGACTGCCCAAGTGGGATTGTGAGGCAAAGCCTCTCCTCCATCCTTTCCCATCTCGGCCGAGAAGGCTGTCACGGGGTCCCTGGTTCTGTTTTCTTGCTAACGCTGTAGTTACTGTTGTTTGTGTGCCTTGTTATACATACTAGTAAAGAACTGTCATTATTATCCCCAGATCTCTGCCTGAGAGCCCTTGATTTCAAAATTATAATAATTCAGAGGTGAGGGGGTCTACATTTTCATTCCAAGGGAGGCTCCTGCCCTCCCTAGCAGACACCTGTCTTCCAAAACCAAGACAGCCACTGACACTGTTTCTTTCTTTTATCCATGAAAAGAGATATTCCCCATCAAAGTAGATTTCACAGTTCTCTCATAACACCTGACTTCTTATATTTTATAAACCTTTACCATCAGAACAAATTAAATCAGGTCAGGCATGCCAGACAAACAGCAGTCAGACAAATGTGCAAGCAACATTTTTCAACTTTTAAAGAAATTATTTCTCTCTAAGATCAAAGTTAGAATCAACGACTGCATATTATCATCCCTTAACATCCCCATGATAAACAGGCTACATGTATTATGTATATCATATAAGATATCATAAAAGAAGTATAGGTTACAGACACGCACCAATCAATTTTACATCTCTGAACCACAGCTTTTCAACTGTATTCCATGGCTCTAAAAAGCCTCAGAAAGCCATCTTGAAAAATACATGGTGTCCCAGAAGTTCTACTGTGATATTTACCTAAATTGTGAAAGCAAAACAAAAATATCCAAGAGCATGCAGATTTTGTTCATGAAATAATTACATCTGGAATGAAATCAGCAACTTTTTCTCACAATTTTATTATCACAGCTCTCTTCTTCAAAAATTATAGGAAGAAAAGGGACTCATAAACCAGAGAAATAGCTTTACAATTATTCTTCTATTTTCACTACTGCCTCACTCAACTCCTACACAAGAGTGATTCCCTTCTGCATTCCAAAATGCACCCTCTTCTAGCTTACAGCAAGATGCATCATCTGTAGAGATCTTAGAATTAGTAAGAGTCTCACTTCACCCTGGTGCTTTGTAACAGTCACGATACACAGTACTAGACAGTTTTGAGTTCTCCTATAGCTGGTAGGGACATGATAACAATACCAGCCAATGCTAGTGAAAGTAGTGAAAATACTGCTTCCATACAAGTAACTCATGGACAGGTCTCCTTTTTGCAATGTTCCGTTTGTCTAAGCCCTCTTGTCTCTCTTGTGAAACAGCTGGCTTATGCACTTCTGGCATTTACAAACACTGTGGATGAGTAGGAATGACATATTCAAAAGTAAGGTATTTCACTATTTATAGAGGACTCAGTATTGGTCCCACACCAAATTATAACACCTTGGTGGAAGAATTCAGAAGGTGAAGTTGGCATTATCAGCTATGGCCTCACCTAGCCATGAAATACCCTATACTGGCTAGTAGTGGTCACACACAGATGGCTAGCTCAGAAGCAATTGTTAGAGAAATTAATCAACCAACAAAAGGGACAAGAAAATCAATAGTCAGAACTGCATCCTCTGCTATTCTCTTCCTGCTATTTCTCATTGGCTAGGTTAAAACAAACAGAATGTCAATATCTTGAAATGAAGCATACCAAACAAAATCCATCAAGACACCATCCTATAACTGTTCTCAGTAGGACTCAGAAAGAGAGACTACAGAATGTGCTGTGGGTAGTTTTTTTAGGGATAAAAGCTAGCGATGGAAGAAGATGAAGGAGAAGGATAAAAGCATGTCCAAAAGCTATTATTGATGCTACAAAACTTACATACAAAGAAAGAACCATACTTCAGCTGATCACGTATTTTCACTAGGCAAACATAAGGGAAAAAACAGGACAACCAGAATAGAACTGTTGTTATTTATAGATGAAAAGTAGATCCCCGAGAACATTCCAGCTAAATTCTGTTCACAGAACAAGTCTTCCTTGAATATACCAGCCATTAAATCAACCCTGGGTGTTCAAAATTGGAAACAGAACAGAAGTGGGAAACATGTTCTCCCTTTCCACATCTTCTAACTTAAACATCTTAAAGTTTTTATTATTTGTGCTTACATACACTCTCTTTGTCTACATAAAGTCCTTTAAACTCAGGAGCATCTTCATTATTTTCTTTTCTTTTGGTTCCTTTGTATGGATGGACAAGACACTCTAGGCTTTTCGAGTTATAGTATTAGCCCCAGGGTCAGAGCTGAGTGATAACCAGTGGCAATGGATTGTGTCTGGATGCCATCTCTGATGGTGACTGTGATTATTTGCTCCCTTGTCTTGTCTATGCTTCCAGTTCATCACAGTACGAATCATGACCACATTCCTAGTATTAACCCTAATAACCTGACCAAAAACCAGCTACTGACCAGCATGGCAGAGAAATCTAAATGTTACCCAGTTCTCTAGAAATAGAGAGAACAAAGAACACTTTACTCAAATGGTAAAAATTTTACACCACCACTCCTTAAGTCAGTTCTGAATTGAAGGTACTTTTAATCTTAACTTAAATTCTTGGATCAAATATTTGAATTGAAACCAGAAAACTCTCCATTAATATCCTGGAAAATGTATGGTAGGAAAGATATATGTGCCTAGTCCAGACAATCCAGTACATTTTTTAATTTAGATTCATTGCATAATCATGTATTGTGTTACAAATGTTTGTCAGTAAACTGTTATTGGACCCTTATATTTATGAGAACAACATTAACCTTTGTCCAATAATGTTTGAACATTTTTGTATTGTCCATATAAATCAAACTACTTGGGCAGGGGTGAATATATCATCCTGATCAGCCAGTTTCATAAACAGATAGATCCAGGATGAATGAATGCAAAGTTAAAGTACAGCTTGGCCCTGACCAGCTCCCCTGCAATCTTCTAATTGGGTGTGCATTTTCAGTTTTTCAGCCTGGCTGTGTCAGATCAGGAGGCACTCCCGACTTCACTGCTGAGTCACAAAGTTATGTTACTCCAGAACTCTTTAGCACCTCATTCTGTGACTCCCAAATGCCACAACACTCTTGATAAACTTCCATCTTTTATGGGGTACAGGTAACACTGCATCTTGGATCCTTCACAACTGCATCTCCCATAAAAGTCAGATTTTTTCTGCTTCCCAGAAATTAATTCTGAAGCTGCTTCCCTCTTACCACAGACCCATGGCTCCAAGTCATCTCCATGTGGATACAACAGCTATACCAGTTTGCTTCACCTCAAGCCATTTTCTAAATGAATGATATGTGCCAGCAGTGTAGTAATGATCTTAAAGAGATCTGCTTAACATGAACAGAATGGGGTCATACACTTTAAGATAAATTAAACACTCCCTCAATCTACTGCAGAATCAAGAACAGAACAAGCAACCACTGGGATTTTCTAGAGTAGGAAGGTCTTAAAGGTGAGGGTAAAGTCTAGTCATGCCATCTTTTTTTCCTGTAAATATTCTGTAATACTTCAGAAAGTTTCTTGGTGCTTTGGTTCTTCTATCTAATTTTAACTCATGTCAATGATATTACATTAACAATCAAATCTCTATTAGAATTATCCAATCCCACTCATTTCCAAAGGATTTTATAGATACAATGTGCTTTATTCTGGTCTTCATAGTTGAATTTCTTTAACTGAATATGCGCAACAGTTGAAATCTAACTAGAATGACAAGATTTTAAAAAAGTAATTCACAAAACTAAGAAAGCTAAAAAGCAACTTGTTTCATGAGGTAAACTAATTAATTTGATCAATCTGCATCTTTTACCCAAGACACTATCATAATAACTTTCATTGTTTCTCTTCTCTGGTATCTCCAAAAGAAAGTATCTGCAGTAGCTGCCACTGTTAGCACTTAGGTAAAACAACCAAATCAGAATGTATCAAGAACAAAATTCGACCTATACCACTCCTCAGAGGGGACCAATTCCTCTAGCCTAAGTCTTTTATGAAAACTGTAAGAACTTTTTTATTTGGGGGATTTCTACTTCTTGGTAGTCTGGATGCAATCTTCTGTGAGAAAGGATTTCTCAAAAAACCTCAAGACTGTTTTACTCAGGTTCAACATAAATATCCTAACGTCACTGTTGACATTGAAAGCTAAGCAAAAAAATGGTCAAAGCGTATGCAGACTGCATAATTAACAGACATGACTAGTGTAGCAAATCTGCACTTCTTGCCAGTATGCAAAAGATATATTTTTCTTTTGTTGTCACAGAATTATAAAAATGTATTATTAACAGAAAATTACACTTCCAAGATTTTCTGGGAGGCATGGTCCATTTAAGAAAGCAACTGGGACTAACACAGAAAATTATATTCAGTGATGAAAGACCGAATGCTTTGCTGAGAATCAAATTATTGCAAAACATCATTTCCTGCACATGGTAAACCAAGTATTTTTGAGAGTCATCCTGTGAGGTAAAGAGTATCTTGCTACAAAAACAGAAATAAAAAAACTTCTATTGAAATTTTGAGTACTGCTGAAAATAAAGTCCCTGATCATTCACACAGAGCTACACACATTTCATGTATTTGACTGCTAATTAATCAGTTCCATGTCTTCAAGTCCACAGACCAAATGCTGCAAAATTATGTACCTAGTCAGTTAGCATGATTATTAAATTAATTAAATATTATTAAGCAGAAATTATTTTCCAAGACCAGATCCAAATAGCTGAAAGCCTGTTAAGAACCCAAACAATCAGTTCTGATCAGTGACATTCCTATTACAGAAATATTAGCTACTGAAATAGAACTGCAACAAGCAAAATACACTAAAGCAGTGAAAAAGGACTAACAGCTAACACATCAGTTCCACCTCAAGCTGTGAACTCAGCTCTAAAATAAATCTTATAATCCCATGAGCCCATTCAGTTACAAACTACAGGTGGTAAAACAGGTGACTACAAGGTGCACTCCCCATGTGTGAAAAATCAATACCTGAGGTTTTCTCTGCTCCCTTTGGCAGCAACGTAACAGGGCAAACAAAATACATTTGTTAGTGGTAAAAAGAAAGGATGAAGGGCTGCAACAGTATGATGACCCACATACCAAAACCAGGCTCTTCACTGCAGTCTTAATTAGAAAGTTTGATAAGCTTTGTGTATGGACGAGGAAGAAGAAATCTAAGACAGATGTAGGACAAACTTTGGAATAAAATAACTGCAACCTTACATTAGTGACCTGTTTTCTGAAACCAGCTTATCTTATATTGGATTTCTGTCCTGCTAAGTGTATCAGAATTCTTCAGCACCAAGATAGCTTCCTCACAGGGAGAGCTTGTTTCAGCCAATCCTACACAGAACTGTGTGTTCCATGTACTCATTCTCATGCCCAGTATTAGACAACAGTAGTGTGTGTAGTGTCTGTGTGTGTTAGCTTAGGATGCGGTCATGGAGCTACAAATAAATTGGTTCAATCCTAGCAGCTTCGCTTCATTAATGCTAAAGATCGTTGTGACACTAATTGATACTGAGCTTGATCTATTTATCAAGTCTTTTACAAGCAGGAGCTGAAGAATTAAAGCCACTTCATCATTCACAGAGAGTGAGCAATAACTAACTTATTATTTTGAAGGGATCTTCCTACTGTTTCACAATATACCTTAATTGTATAATGCAATCCATCATAATTCTGCCACCATAATCCTCCAGTATTTATTTTACAGCTGTTTTATTCTAATGCAGATTTTTAATAAGAAGAGATACTCTCTTTTATCCATAAAAAAAATAATAAACTATTAATCATGATATGAAGAATCTCTCTTAGCACTAACAATGACTTCTTGCTTAAGATGAAGCATTTTCATCAGTGAGCTAGTTGTTATGCATTACCAGCATGTGTGCAGTAGCCTAGCATGACACCAATTTGCATAATTTCTCTCCTCTAACAGGCTTCAAAAATAATAATAGGCATATGAGAGAGAATCCATTATTTTAAACTTACTTCAGCAGCTATCTTCAATGAGCAGTTATCAAAAGAACCTCTAAAGAATTAAGTTTAATAAATTATAAATGTATAATTTGGGTTATGTTTTCTGGGCCTATAGCCAATAAGCTTAATTCTGTAACAAAGACCAAGGCAAAACCACCAAGCAATTGGCTTGATGTCTTCCCAGAAAAGAGGCAGAACTTGGATACTAAGCAAGTTCACAGATGATGCAAAACTGGGAGGAGCTGTTGACTCCTTGAAGTCAGGAAGGGACTGCAGAGAGGCCTCACCAAATTAGAGGGCTGGGCAACACCAACCATAGAAAGTTCAGCAAGGGAAAGTGCCAGGTTCTGCACCTGGGATTGGGCAAGCCTGGATGTACAGACAGACCGGGGAATGAGGTGCTGGAGAGCAGTGCCACAGAGAGGGACCTGGGTGTCCTGGTCACTGGGGAGTTGAATGTGAGTCAGCAGCCCTGGCAGCCAGGAGGGCCAGATGTGTCCTGGGGGGCAGCAGGCACAGCATCACAGCTGGGCATGGGAGGGATTGGCTCGCTCTGCTCTGCTCTGGGGCAGCCTCACCTTGACTATTATGTGCAGTTTTGGCCACCACAATATAAGGCATTAAAACTATAGAGAAGTGTCCAAAGAAGCACAACAAAGATGATGAAGGCCTTGAAGGGAAGCTGTATGTTGAGCAGCTGAGGTCTCTTAGCCTGTTCAGTCTGGAGAATGGGAGACTGAGGGGAGACCTCTAACAACTTCCTTGTGAAGGGAAGAGGAGGGACAGCACTAATCTCTTCTCTCTGGTGATCAGTGACAAGACCCAAGGGAATGGCCTAAAGTTGTGCCAGGGGATGTTTAGGCTGGACATCCACAAAAGGTCCTTCACCCAAAGGGTGGTCAGACTTCCCATGGAAGTGGTCGCAGCATTAAGCTTGACAGAGTTCAAGAAGCATTTGGACAATGCTCCCAGGCAAATGGTGTGACTCTTGGGGATAGTGCTCTGGAGGGCCAGGAGCTGGATTCAACAATCCTTGTGGGTCCTTTCCAACTCAGCATATTTTGTGATTCTGTGACTGTCTAAAGCATCAGTGACTGGCTGGACTATGCCAGTATCCACTGCTGCTCACAGTGAACTTGAAAAACAGTTAGGGTTTTGGAGGTACAGATAAAAAATGACAGGTAGTGATAAACACAAAAGCATCTCAGAGCTGTTACACCTGTGTATGTTATTAAATGATGCCTTAATCTACAGGAAGTACCAAAACCAACTTTTTTTTTCCTGATCTGAACTCAAAAGAGACCTTACCATTTGTTAATATTAACATAAAGCAAGAAGAATAGTGTCTTAACAAACTGATATAACTACTGGTGAACCTTTTCTTATCTTCCTGGCTTATGCATTTCTACATTGGGAATAGCAAACAATATTGCTGCAGTATTCCAATTCTCTCAGATATGAAACCAGTACAATGTCTGGCCTTATAAATTTGAAGAGTAATTTAGACCTTGGTCCACTTTACTACACATTCTGATATATGGTCATCAATAAGAAAGATCTGATTTAGCTTTATCATACAAGTCTACACAATTGACATTTAGGCCTGATGTCAACTAATACAAAAACACATCACCCAAGTACTCAGCTATCCCATTAAGTGAAAAGAAACAAGCATTCCAGGAGGAACAATAGATGCCAATACTGACAAGAGCAAAAATTCTCAGAGCTTGCCCCTGTCAGCTATTTCACACTGAGAAGCACTTCAACTTCTACTGATTATGGGGATTTGAAGGAGTTTAACACCTCCAAGAGTTGTGATCTTGAGGAGAAATAATTTAATAACAACAACAAACTGCCCGTGAACTTTCAGAATAGAATTTAGATGCAGAATAAAATACCAAACTGGCCTTTCTCTCAGAGTAACTCTTGGGCTGCTGCAGATGGTCTGGAAGAAACTTAAGAGAATGCCTGAACTTAATTTACAAAGAGAAAATATGACAGGTAAGAATGCTGTATCACACACTGGGTCATTAGCACCAATTTCGTTTTCTTTTATACATACTGTTCAGTTTATATAACAGCTCTGTGTTCAATACTGTGGGGTTTCAAAACTCAAAAGAAAAAAGCATTTTGTGGTACCATTTTGAAAAACAGAAAAAGAGAATAGATAAAATAGTTGTATGTCACCACAAGCAGCACCGAACTACCGGTTAAGGTAGACTAAAAGTAGATTAGATTGTACAGGCAATATGAAACAGGATCTACTGTATTCCATTTTTAACAATGCTTCACCTTCAGCCATTTTCTATCACTTCATGCAACAGTGGGTCATTTCCCCTTCAGGAAGGATACCCTTTGCAAATAGCCCCAGCTCCTAACTTACTGTTCAAGCAGAGTACCTGCTAAAAGAACAAATTTTGAAGCACTATAAAAGCATGATAAGCAAAACAGAAACTGACATGATCCAGTTAAGGATATCTTTATATGGTGTGAGTGATGTGTGATAAGGATGCTCCTTTTACAAGACAGCATTACAAATAAAATCCGAGGAGTTTGGAGAACTTAAGAGATACTCTTGACTAGAACTCACCTCCTGTACTGCAGAAATCATATTTTATATACGCTTTAGGTTCTATTTAAAAATTGGACAAACTAGTACCTTTCAACAGTAACACCTTGTATTGAAAGGTGTATCCTGCACAGACATACCAAGCTACAGCTCTCTACACATTACAGCAATGTCCCACTGCAACAGCCCTCTCAGAAGCCTCATCAACTGTTGCCAGGTAACAGTGCAGAGGCAGCACTATGGTTTGCTCTAAGTGTCCCTTGAAGCTCAAAGCATGTACATTTTGGTCTCTCTTGTCAGACACGTGACTTTGTAGACTATCTCAGCCACAGAGGCATGCTGGCAGCTTGTTCTCCCATGCCTAGAAACCCTCTCTTAGCTCCACATTATTTGTATTTGTAAACACCTTTTTTTGAAGATATTTAAAGATATGCGGGAGATAAATATATGCACAGACTTAACAGGGTTTCTGAGAACCCCTTTACGTCAGCTATTGCAAGGAACATAAATAAAGAGTAAAACCAAAAGACATCTTGTTTTGACTTCAGTCTCAGCTTCCTGACATCTCAAACTCTTTCAGCTTCTCACTACAACCAGGAGTCCCCAGTCTCTTATTTCAAGCTTGTGTCATTTACCCTGAAACACATTTGCTCTTCTTTTCTAAGTCCTTCCTCCAGATCTCTGCAGCATGCTGGCTTTTTGTGAAAAGAGAGGCTGATTTTCCTTCAAAATGGCTGATAAGAATCTCCTTCCTTTAATCTTCCTGGCCTGCCTTGCTAGGTTCAAGCACGCTATGTGACCAGCTGAAGTCCAGCCTCCCACTTCAAAGTTTGAAAATTGATTTGTCACACAAAGTATTCATTCCTTTATTTAATGCCACTCAGTCACCAAAATTTAGTTTTTTCTCTTTGTTTTCCTTTTATTCTTTTTTTTCCCCTAGCATTTGGCAGGTGCAAAGTTTAATTCAACCAATCTACAGAAGCAGAAGCGTAACAAATAAGGCAAATAAAACCATGCCAACAAAATCAAAATGATGCTTTTAGTCTGACAGATTTACACAAAACCCTTCCCAATGTCAACCAGAAATTACATATTGTATATAGATTCCTTGAATTGTTCCAGCTGTCAGTAAACTTTTACTATACTCAGATTTCTGTAAATGGACTTTCTCCCATCACTACTCTTCACATAATGGAAGGTTTGTTACCCAGCTTAGAAAAACAATGGTTGCATCAACAGGTTATTCACTTGAGGGTGTTCCAGCAAAAACAATATATTGTGCTGTGTTTTTGGAAATTGCCATATCAGATTTATATCCTCATGGTATCAATTGTACAAAGGTAATTCTCTATAATGAATTATTTATTTCCTGTAGTAATAGACATTTGAGATAGTCATAAATATTTCTATGTCCAGTTAGCTCACTAATGAAAACTGAAGTAATTCTACAATGGGATGTTATATCAGAGGCATGGGGACCTAACAGTCTGCTCAACTTTTACGTTAGTGAGGACAACCACTATGTGGGAAGCAACAGGACATAGACAAAACCTGCTTCTGAAAGCATGGTACAGCAATGGGCTAAGGTATCAAGATGGACTATTTCGGTGTGTATTCCAGAAAAAATATCTGTTCTCCCAATTTGTAAAATGTGTGGTAACATCCTCTAATCATACTCCCTTGCAATCCCTGGGCCTCTCGCTAGAATACCAGATTCCTCTTCAGCAGTGGAAATATCTCTTCTTAGACAATGAGTTATTGGTTTGTGCATTGACCTTTGCAACTCCACTATCTTTACAGCATCTAAGAAATACTTTTGGTTGCTGACTGCCTGAAAGTAGTTCAGTACCACCTATGGATTGCGGGGCACAAATTTCTTCAAGTTAGTTGGCTGTACTGATATCACCCCATACCTAAACCAGATCAACACAAACAGCTAGAAAATGAGTTTATTTACTGCATTCATAGTAAGACAATGCACTTTACCAGGGTTTGCAATCTGTTTGTTCATCAAGTAATTGCTTTCCGTCTTCTGGAGAAGCTGACTGCTTTAGGTCTCATGTGAAAAGTCTCACCTACCACATAACACACTTGATTATTCACACTTGGCTCAACTTCTCACAACCTATTAGTTCATTGTGAAGCATAATATTAGCTGGAAAATGGCCAAACCTCAGTAAAAAAAGCCTCTCTAAATGGTAACATTTACTTTTTATACATTTGTCATATTGTAAGTTCACAACCATCCTTTAAGCAGACACATAAATGGGATCAAGCTGTGTCTCACAGTTAAATGAGTTAACAGAAGCTGCATTTGATAATAATGAATGTTGCTGAAGTTAGTGTTTAGCATGCCATCCTATTTTTGAAGGATGCTTCAAAAACAAACAAAGCATTTCCAAGGTAAAACTACAGATCTCTCGCCTAATTCAGTCCAGAAACAGGGAAACACTACCTTCATGAGTTTGACAGCACAGGTATGACTGCAAACATTAGGAAATAACATTACAGACTATGCATGCTGCTTTCCTCTCCTCAATACTGAGAAAGGTCAGCCACAAATGAATAATGATTTTGAAACTGCAAATTCATATCTCAGTTTTAGGGGGAAAAACCCAACCCATGTGACAGTGACAGGTTAGGGAAAGCTACGTTCTGCTGGACTTGTTCTCTGAACAATAACTCTTTCAAGGACCTCAAATCTACAGTGATTTCAGAAATTATTCACAGGCCTCCTAGACTCCAGGAAAAAAAGGGAAGAGAAAAAACAAGGAGATTTAAACCACAGTTCATTCTGTACTTTCAACTACTGATTGTCAATGAAAAAGGAAGAAAAAAATCTTTCAGATGACAGATTCTAAAACAGTTGATGTATTTGTAATTCAGACATAGAAAGGAAGTACAGTACAGGAATTTCAGTGCAATGTCACAAAATTGGAAACCATATGGTACTCCACATAAAAACAAAATGCATTACACATTTGAATTTCACTACATGTACAAAGAAAACACTTTAAAAATGTAACTGTCAAAAGATGAAGAGACAATCATGCAAGTTTAAAATTTAAGCAGGTCACTGGCAGAGAACTTAAGGAAAATACTGCAAAATCCAGAATTAATCATTGACAAGGCAATTCGATTGTCAATTGACAGCTGAAGTCATCCATGGCAGAATGACTCCAGTCTTGAATGGCCTTTAATATAATTAAGGTGTTCATGAATCCAAAACATTAAAGAGAAAACAGACTTGCAGCAGACAGGCATGTAAGCTCTGACTGAAGCAAGATCAGCATATAAAACTGCCTATCAACTATAACAATGAGCTGAGAATAATGTCCAGATATTTTGCAAAAGCTTGCAGTGTCAGGGCATTTATTTCTCTTGGAAACTGCACTTAAGCAGAGGACTTCATCCTTGTCCCTGTCCAGGCTATCATACCGCCATGTCTCTGCCTTCGCATGCACCTCACTCATTCAGACCCAGGCACTAACCCATGGACTTGATCTTCTCAACAGACCTTGAGTCTGCCTTGTTCCTCCAGACCAGCCTGGCTGTTCATGCATTGTCAGCTGACTGGCTGCCATCCCTACGCCTGACTCCATGCCTGCCTGGGCTCCTGACAGGATCCCCTATGCTCAGTGTTGCCACAGGCCTGATGCCTCACTGGCACCCATGGCTCCTGGCTCACAGGGCAGCCCAGCCCACCCCACATGGCAGAATGCTTACTGGTACTTTACTCAAGGCTTTTTTCTGTTAGTCTCCCTCAAAACATGCAAAAGCTTGCAAACTTTTCAAACCAATGCGTAGCGAGACCTGCAGACCTACAGATCCGTGAGTGTGTATCAAGACAGTAAAACAGTGAGATCAAATAGGCTGATAAACACATGAGCCAGATAAATTTTTCTCATTATCACTATTTTCACCTTCTAAAAAGGAAGACAAATGAAGATGCACATGCTACAGCATTACCTGGTTATAACTGTTAGGGTTCACAGACTCTTAAACACATGTTTATTGTCCATTTCTTATGTTAACACCATTTCAATAGAAAACATTCATTGAAACAAAAAGGAATGTAGTTTGGAACTTATTATGCAAATATTTTAAGGCAAGCAAACTCCTTCTTGTATTTTTTTCTTTTTATTTTCCTTTTCCTCCTTCACACAGAATAAGCAAGCATTTGAGGCCATTAGGATATTCTGGTTTTAGTTAAGTAATTATTCAGATAACCAATATTTAATTACACAGAAAACCACATTGTAAAGTAGAACCTTATTTCAGGGACAGCTTTTAAAAATTTCTTTCTCCCAAAACCTAGTTTCAAATTTAATAATTTTCTTTCTTCTATTAAATAAACAGCTCCCATAGAATCCCAGCAAGTCAGTATGCATTATTTAACAAAATTAGTCTTTGCCACAAATGATAAAATTATTCTGATTTGTATGTCTCTGGAATTCATGCAAGAGTAAGGCCAAGTTTGAACGCTAACAAAGTATTCTTCTGCCTAATGAAATATTCATAGTCATTTGTCATCAAGACTTTAATAACGAGAAATACAGGCTTCTCACTTCTGTCAGTCTAAAGGACTAGCAAAGATCATTCATTCATTTAATTCTGAATGTCTCCTGAAGCACTCATAATAATTTCTTCTTCCCATACAACACAGTACTAGAGATATTTAAAATTTACTTAAAAAGATGACTCCATATTTCAGGTAGAAAAACAAAGTTTATATATGTGCATCACCCAAAACTTACAGAAGTTTTCACCATTAAAACTTCACACTACCACTATGTTTTCCACATCTCTCCAGATGTATCATTAAGATCAGGAAAAATCAGATTAAATAAAGAATGAAAGCTACACTACATCATGTGGAGGCAAATACAATAAAACTTTAAGACAGCTTTATCAAGAACCATACCTTGAGGCAATGCCATCATTGCAGCCTTCTTGTCCAGAGTATAGCCTCGAAGGCTAAAATGTTGCGTTTTACATTTCTGTTCTCATGGAACTAATCAGATAGCAAAAGATGTGCCCCTGG
Organism: Pseudopodoces humilis; assembly: GCF_049639895.1. Classification (NCBI taxonomy): domain Eukaryota; kingdom Metazoa; phylum Chordata; class Aves; order Passeriformes; family Paridae; genus Pseudopodoces; species Pseudopodoces humilis. The sequence goes on along the minus strand of NC_142207.1, from coordinate 19,486,762 downwards.
ACACAGAATTTTAACATGTGGAAAGATCACCCTAATTTAAGAAGGGGGATGCCTTCTGTTCCTCACCACATCTGTTTCCAGGAAATGCACTTTATCTGATTTAACAAGTACACAAAATTGCATTCTCAGGTGTTACTTGTATATTTCATCCCTAGTTTTTCAACTTGTCACAGAGAGCACTCACTTTCCAGCTCAGACAGTGGATGAATTTTCTATTCCAAAAGTCTTTTGGCAGAGTGGTCAAGAGGTGTTCTTTCCACAGCAGCTAGCGTGTTGCTGTGAGGAAACATGAAACCAAATATGTTTTCTCGGGAGTGCTGCTGAATTCTGTGAAGTTCTCAGCTGAGCAACCTTAAGCCATCAGAAATCACCACATTACCACCTTTTGCCCAACTACTAAATCATTTAGTTTCTCTGTATTACAGTCAGTCACCATAGTTCTTCACTCTTGAAACTGAAAAGAGGTCAAGCTATCACTAATGAGAAGCAACTTAACCTTACATGAATCATCCACATATTCTTTTAGTTTGTTAGCTGACTTCTGCACAGCCTCCAAATCTTCTGCCAGCATATAAACTGCTTCTGAAGCTATAAAACAAACATCAGCAAGGGAGTTGCAGTAACATCACTTTCCTACATAACAGCAGTTATTAAATTCAAGTCACTTACTCTAACACCAGTCCTTCCTCCTCATTTGATGACACTATACATGGTTTTTCATACAGCAATCAGTTTAGTTTTATAATTTTTCACTAAGACAGTGTCTTGCCACAAACCATGAGGCACCATACTAGATATAGCTTATAAGCAAATTGCTTACCTTTTGATATTTATAAAGTGTTCATTACAAAACAATGTAAGATCAACAGCTGAAAAATATCTTCTTAATTTAACAAATGGGGAATTTTCCCCATTAACATAGTTGCAAATGATTTTAAACTATTTTCCAAAAGTAAAAAAGAGAAAGTGATTTTTAAATAATCTTAAGTTTTGAATATACACTCTTTTCCCTTGAATTCATTTTTAATCATAGGAAGTTTTTCAATTTATGTACTATATCTACTGTATTTATCTCATCATGACTCCTGGCTTGCCTCTCAGAGCCATTAATTCAATGCTCCTCCTGCTACAGTTGCTTATACCATAGATGACATTTATGTTAGGTTTGTTTCTGCAGAAGAAAATGTATTGGAAAAGGTAGTCTGACAGGTCTTTATATCCATTTCACAGGCTAAATACAAGTTATAAAGATAATTCATGTAACTGACAGAAATGATGACAGAACAAGTGGAGACAACAAGATGCACACCAAACATGTCCTCTTCTTTCAAGTGAGTTGGAATTAATCACATCTATCATTCATCCTTCCAGTAGGTTTAAAATACAGTGTAAAAAATATACCAGGAGATATGAAAACAGCCATATCACTATACATGTTTTACAATCACTCGTGCTTTATGCACTAAGTTTATTTCCCATGTATGCAGGAAAACTGCTGTCAAAGGCAATATTGCATTCTTTCAATATCAGAAAAAAGGCTTTTAATTTTTTTTTCTTTTGGGACAGATTTTATACCAATTCTGTAGAGAAAACAGAATGATGTATCAAATAGCTCAGCGATAAGTAGTATGGACATACTACAACCTGACAGGATTGTCCCATGGCAGAGAGGAGGTCAGTGAATATTTGTTACATCCAGACTGTCCAGTAACATACTTAGAGATCAGAAACTTGAAGAATCCTGAAGGAGAAGTGTTTCTGCTCTCCATACACCTCCAGGTTTTTTTAAGGTATTAAAAAGTATGCAGTAACCAGGACAGGAAATTTTGCAACAATTTCTGCTTTTTCTGAATGGAGTAACAGCTTTTAATTTATTTTTTTTTAAACAAATGTGTCAGTAGCATGACAAATTCTGCAAAATCTGCAGTGAGATGCTAAGCATTTGCACAAAAATAATTTTCTACCATCAGCCAGAGTCCTGGTATGTTCAGAGAACTGACTTTCAGGATACCTTAATCCTACAAGCAACCTTTTCTCTGAAAAATCACTGCACCACACTAAGCTACTTCTCTATTTCCATTTTTTTGTGTTCATAGTAATTCTTACTTTGTGTTAAAATTTTGTATATATTCTGTACATACTTACAAAGAACAAAAAAAGGAAAAAGAGGAAGAGGGTGGGGGAGAGATGGGGGGAGAGAGAAAGAGAGTTACTGAAAATGTTTGTCCTGTCTTTCAGGCACAAATTAACTATTTCTACACTTCTGTTCGTGCTAGCCTGGGTAACAGAGAATAGTAGAAGAGGGAAGATCATGGAAGAGATAAGAACTCTCAACACTGTTGGCCACCAAAGACTAATAGAACAAATTATTCTTACAGTGAACCACAATGAACCATTTCCCTCTTTCTGTCACATTTGCACAATGCCTAAGCTGAGGGTAGAAGTAGCAGAGAACGCTACTAGAAATCAGGAAACTTTCCACTTGGAAGAGTTCAGTAAATTCTGCTTGTGCAGGGAAGTACTTAGGAAACAAAACAATAGATGGGATTTTTCTTTTTCCAAGAGGTAGTCAAATGTAAAGACAAGACTATCTTTGCGATCAGGACCATTCTTCTAGTTCTATACCTATCCAGGAAATTATAATGAGTGGAGACAGCACTCTTCCAAACTGTTTTGAGCAGCATTTTCTGTTGCTTCAGATTTCAGTGCTAGGAGAAAATATTCCTTAAATATTCCTATATTTTCCTTTATTATTCACAAAAAAGTGCCAGAGATGCCTCTACTTTCTTGTATCTACTTTTATATACAACACATCATTTCCATATGAATCTCAAATCTCAATTTAGCTTAGAACTTACAGCTGTACTTAAGCTGCCCATGGTAAAACAAGTGACTTCCCCTTTGCAAGATACCTCCCCCACTGTAGACTATTACAAAGTCTTAACTAAAACATTTACAATATGCTGCTTATTAGTGACACGGAGTCCTCCTGAAAAAATGTTATGCAATAAATTTCTATCTCCTTAAAGCCACAGGTAGAAAATAAAACACCTGGAACAAGGAGATGCAGGACTGCAGTTAAAAAGCTCTACTTGAGACCTGCACACCTGGGTCCAAATGTAAGAAAGAGGAAAGGCTGGGAAGGCAGCAAAGGTGAGGCACAACTGCATACCTACAAGTTCAGTACAGCCTCCATCACAGAGCCAGAACTGTGTCAAGGATAGAGTAGAAGATTTACTTGGTACTATGACAATCTGATACACCTTGGGCTTTGGGCACTCTTACCAGTAAAGGTATAATCACTGCATCACTGCACTCCACAAGATCATCCACATAGTTCCCAAAATATTTATATGTCTTCAAGTCACAAGAAGGAGAAGAAGCTGTGGCATATACTACAAATCACTGTGCATTCTACAGATATATCTATCTTGCAAAAACATCTTTGTCAAGGACACAGGCATCTGCTAGCTAACAGGAGTCCAATCTTTTATACACATGGATAACTGCGTATCTCTGCAAAAATTGCACTAATCTAACTATATCTTGTCTTGCAAGGGTGAAGATCACCTTAGCGCAACAGTGCCAACTGTCTTGCCATTAGCTCCATTATCATAACAACTTAAAAAGAGCTAGTCATGTTACTATACACCTACATAAGTATTCCATGCAAGAATTTTGAGCTTTTTAAAAAAAGATTAAATAACAGTTATGATGTGAAAATCCTTAGCTGGACATTGTTACCTACAGCATTAATATCTTCAATGATTTGATTTTGCTTTTTAAAATTTCTGATAATGAAATCCCCATGTTTCACTTCACAATAGGTTGACACTGACAGGGCCATGAATCCTGATGAGAAAAAAAGCTACCATTTTATTTCGTTGGTAAAGAACCCAGGCAGGAAAAGGTATACCATGAGTCAATTCTTCAGACAGGAGTTATAATGAAAGCAATACAGGCTACACTCTTCACAATCCATCCTTTCTTATTGTATCAAGGTTGTAAAAGCTTATTCTTCCTCCCATACTCTAGGCACTGCCCCACATCATAACTACCAACACAACAAACTCATGAGTCAAAACTAACAGCCTTTAAGGTGAAGTTTATAACAATCACTCTTTTGAAGGAAGCCAACAGGTAAGGCCTGTAGAAACTAAGCACTGATTTTTTTTTCAGAGGTGAGACTAAAGTGTTACCAAAAAAATATACCTAAGAATTTTACCAGTCACAGAGATTTGTATTTCATCATGCCACATACCACTCAGTTCAAAAGTCTCTCTCCAGCAAGCAGTTTCTAAACAGCAGTAGAAAGAGAAGGGGCTGAAAAAGCCCAAAATTGCAAGGGCATCTCTACGCTTAGCGAATGTTTACAAACGCAATTACACCTATCAAGTATAGCTGGGCTGTTACAGAAATGTACAAAGGCTTCATTGCAAAACAACAACTGTCAGTAACTGTTATATTTAATTAGACATTCTCCATAACTTTCACAGTGCTCTTGGCATTAAGATGAAATCAGGAATCAGCTATTTTGTCCAGCTCAATAGCTTTACTTCATTATATGAGAAAGAAAAAAAAAAAGAAAAATATTAATGAATACAGCTCCAAGCAGAGGAACAGTCCATAGCCAACATCTCTAAGACAATTATGACATGTTAGCAGAATGAGATAAGGATTTGTCTATTTTGTGGAAATGAGTCAGAACAACACATTTATTTTTGTGTCCAGGGTGCCACAGACGATGACATTTAAAAACTCTTTCTTACCTAATCCAGTTTGCTTGAGGACTTGCTGTGTTCTCATCTGTTGCAACAAGAAACAGAAAAAGCAAAAGCTTGACAGTATTCAAGACACTTGAGATCTTTGGCATTTTTCCAGGTATTTCCAACTAAAAGGCTATCCAAGCTAGCAGGTGTTACAAACATGACTGCATTATAATTCTATTTCAAAGCTGACTAACAACAAAAGAGAATAGGTGGAAAACTAAAGGTTGCATTCCTTACCTGACATAGCTCCTGTCAGCCATATGCTCAACCCAGCAAAAGATACTGTCTCTCTGAGCAATAAACCTAGAACAGGCAAAGGCTGAATTATTAACAAGAACTTGAGGAGACCTCAAAAGCACATGATGAATGAAACAGAAATACAAAGCTTACAGTCTGATTTAGTTTGTAAAGGAAACTTAGCTCAGTTGATCTATTTTGAACACTAAATGGCATATGTAAAGAAGCAGGATGATGTTTTATTGTAATGCAGGGGAATGGTAAACACAGTCCCTTAAACTGTCTTGTCTCAGTTTTGGAAGACAGGTGTCTGCTACGGAAGGCAGGAGCCTCCCTTGGAATGAAAATGTAGACCCCCTCCCTCCGAATTATTATAATTCTGAAATCAAGGGGCTCTCAGGCAGAGATCTGGGGATAGTAATAACAGTTCTTTACTAGTATGTATAACAAGGCAAACAAACAACAGTAACTACAGCGTTAGCAAGAAAACAGAACCAGGGACCCCGTGACAGCCTTCTCGGCCGAGATGGGAAAGGATGGAGGAGAGGCTTTGCTTCACAAACCCCCTCAGGCAGTCAGTCCTGGTGCTCCTGCAGGGCTCTGAGGAACACTCAGCTGGAACAGCAGGGATGAGCTGAGATCCTGGGCCGGTGGCTGAGGTGTATCAGCAGCTCCGCAGCGTTGCCTGGCACTGCCACACGTCCCGGCAGGACAGGGGATGCGAGGCCACCAACAAAGAGGGAAGAAGGAGAAGAAGCAGCAGCTCCGTCTGGGTGATGGCGAAATTCCCTTCTCTCCACCGCAACAGCTCCGTGCCCAAAGTGTCCTTCATCGAAGCTGAAGAAGCCGCCAAACTGTCCTTGCCCTCCTTTCCTGCCCCCTTCCCCTCCTGGGCCCAGACGAACTCTTTGTGTTTCTGAAGTACCCACCAAGTACCCGCAGTCAGGTTTTCCCCGCAACTAATGGCTAAAAGTTCCACAGGTGAGCCATAACTAAGAGGGGGACACCTAACACCCCAACAGTCTTCATACCAGTAAAATGGAAAAATCTAACTTTTAATATATGGTGGTTGTAGACATTCCCATTCCACTGGTCACCTCTCTTTTCAGTCCTTAACTGCTAATGTGCTTCCAAACACTCTGTTTTGGCCTTGAGCTTTTGTACCAAACATTGTAGATGTGTTCTTCAAGCAACTTACAACTGCACTGATACAGTCTCTAGGTTCATGCTGTATTTCAGGTTTAAAATTGGGTCATCCAATTAACTTTGAATATGGCAGGAATGAAAGTTACACATACCTGGGCAAAGGCTGGGACTTCTTTTACATAACTTTGTGTCTTTGGATACTGCTGATAGTACTAGAAAGTACCAACCAACGTAAGAAACCTTGCCAGGACAAAAGGAGATATTGACACAAATTTCTCCTCTCAAGAGAGAATTTTCTAGTCCCCCTGTATTCTGTTCTGCAGAATTCTTATTACTTTCAATGCCATGAAGCAGACACTAATGATCATGACAGCATTCAGAAAATTACATTATCTGTTCAGGCACTTCATACTGTTCCACCTAGATGTTAGGTTCCTAATTCTAGGGGTGGGAGACACAGAACTCATCTTAAGTATTCAAATGTGAATATCCACATGAAAGCTGGACATTTAAACTAACATTCACAACAATGAGAAAATAGGACTAGTATATGGAGCCTGGAGTGGAGCATCACTCAGGAAAAGTCTTTGTCTGCATGGTGCCTCTGGGAAACTGGGACTAAGAGATTTAGCTTCCTTACTTAAATACCTCCCCTTACTTGGAATTCACCTTTCTTTCTTATACCTTAATCTCAACTCCCTCCAGCTTTGAATCTCAGGCAGCCAAAAGTAAAGTGGCTGGTTCCCACTTTTAGACACAAAGGAAGATGGACAACTAGTTCTTGAATTACAGAGATTAATATTAGTTCCAGGTACACACAAGGCAGAAGTACATGCTTATTAACAGAGAGGCTATCTGCTTTACAGAGTCAACCTTGCTATTTAATACACTATTTTCAGCCATTGCAAACAATGTGGGAATAGTAATTCAGCTCAGATTAAATACAAGCAGATTTTTTCTTTTTTTTTTTTTCACCGAAAGGCCCAGCTTAATATATTGTTGAAGCTTTCAACCATGATTGACCCCTCTGGAAATGACATCCTTTTCAAGTGTTTCAGGTTGCTTACTACAGAAATCTCCAGGGGTTACTGCAAGCACTGCTCTGTGAATTGGAGGGGTAAACAAATCCCTATTATTTCTGCTGTAGTAGTGGCATGAAACTGAAGGAGATGAAATTTTCTTGTAAATTCTCAGAAATGTGTGTAAAGTGAGAAAGGTGAAAGCAAAACCAAAAAAAAAACCCCATGTCCATGCAGAATATTAGTGAAACAGCTGACTGAAGAGACTGATAGCAGAAACTATGCTATTATTTCAAGTGGGCTGAACACATTCCAAACTCCCCAGTGTACTGAATGCACCTCTCTCCACAGTCAGTATGCTACCATGCTTCAGGAGATGAATTAATTTTCCTGAATTTTCATCTATTTAATAAGAAATCTTGTAAAATTAGCTCAGTCCACTGTTTTCATACATGCAGTTCTGAAAATGTCTCCTTTTTCTATGTGCAATATCAGCACTCCCTCTCCACACAGCAGGATAGAGGCCACATGTGAGGAAGAAACTAGATGAGGGGTGGAGAAAAAGAGGACCAGTCAACAAGAAGCTACTGCCATGACTTGTTCCTCACAAAGCAGCAGCGAATGAAAAATGTCAAACTTCCTGCCCCCTCACCACATGCCACTACCACAGGCCAATTCTCAGCTGTGTTCAGCAGAGCTTTTCTCTACTGTGTAGCATTCAGATGAAAAAGCTCAGCCTTATACTGCCAGTCATTTATCCCAGAGCAGTGCCATACTAGCTACAGACATACAGCTTTTCAGCTTTGGCAACAGGAAAGCATGTATGCCCTTAAACAATGCATAATTCAGAGAAGTTCTCTTTCCCAGAGAGGGAAAAATTCCTTGCAGCAATTTTGCACAAATAAGCAACAAAAGTTTCTCAAATTATTTTCCAGATTTCTGATGTGGCGCTGTGTTTCTTCGGAATTTATGTCACATGCTCAACTCCCAAAACAAGAGCTGTGCAGAGATATGAAAAGATGCATGAAAAGCAGAACAAGTTAAGAGGGAACTAGCAGAAGATTGATTCCATGCATTTTATTTCTCCATCTCCATTTCTACCTGAAGAGCAGTCACCCCAATTTCCACAAAGAGAGGAATGGATGTTTCCCTCAGCTGCACACTGTAACCCGCCCAGGTGACATCACCCTCACTGTGCACTCTGTTGTCCTTTTAGATTCTCCTGCTGCAGCTCCCTTACCTTTTTCCTATCACTCCCCTCCATTTTAGCAGCTACATGGCTTTATCAAACAGCAGAGACATCATCCATCACAGCAAATGGGTCCTCAGGTTACCCCTATGAGGAATATTCCTCCATATTTTCACCTGTAATACAGGAGTCTTTACAAAAAATGGCATTCTGAACTTGTGTCCTGGATGATCGCCAGCCCCATCACAGCTTGTTTATTCTGCTGCAGTACAGTTCAGTTGAACTCACAAAAAGGAATTAAACAGTAACAACAAAAGAAAAATTCCTACTGAATGAAGTGCTGATTCTTCCTGCAGGTGCGGAGCATTCCCACCTTCCCTACAGCAATCAAACCCAAGACATCTTTCTGTTCCCCAGCTCTACATTACTGAAGTTCAGCTGTAGTGTGGACTAGTAAAAACTTTAGTGTTCTCCTGTCCAGTTATGCTCAAGGTTTGTATGAGGCTTTTTTCCCCCTTCTCCTTTTCTGTTACGGATCCATAGGCCCTCCTCCCTTGTATTTCCTTGGATCATTAGAATTCACTTCTAGGGGTAGTAAGTTTGCAAAAACTAATGAAAAACTAATGAAAGAGAAGCAACAGGCACAGAATGTATCTCACTAAGTGTGTCCAGATGACAACTTAAAACTAGGGCTAGGTTAAAAAAAACCCAAACAACAAAAAACACCAACCAAACCTTTAAGCAGAACAAAAGCAAACCATTATGATAATTTTCTGGACTTCAAACCCCCTTCCTATACACAAACGTTCTTTGATTACTCTCACATCAGCACATAGTGTATCAGCACTTGATTCGTAACTGCCCTTTTAAGTTTCTCAGTGGCCAGAAGGCTGGTAATGACAGTAACTTCTATCTTTGTAACACAAAATGTTTTTCTTCCCCAGACAAGCCTGCACTCAGGAGTCCCTTGTTAGTGAGCCTCTCCAGGCATTAGCACAGCAACAATCATTGTCTTTGTCCAATGAACTTATTATTGTGAAAGCATTTGGCAAAAACACTGCAAAACCAGTCCTGGAAGCTCTTAAAGCAACCAAATAGCCACTGCACTGCTAACTAAATCCCTCTTCTCTGCAGTTAGAAAGTCAGTAACATAGATGCAATATTTCTTCTAATCAAGGATTTTTGATGGTACTGGATAATGTACTTACTCAGCACCTACATCAACAGGGCAGCACATAACGCTGGAGAAGGAATGACCCAGTGGCCCCCTCTCCAACGTGCACCAACATAGTGCTGCAGGGAATGTTCCTACAGCTTCCTAACCATAGAACACCATGAAGCAGCACATATCAACACAGAAGTTCACATTTTCCCTGTTTCAAAAACAATCCATTTGCACTTAAACTGACTTTCCATTTTTAAAAGAGTCTGAAATGGCTTTTAGAAATCTATATCCACCTTAACTCCTACCCAGATTACTATATAAAAATCTCAGCCCAAAGGAAAAATATCTCTGCTCGGTTCAAGCCACATTTTTATTGTGTGAATAAAACTTGGGGGAACTTTATTTTTATTTTTGTGCTACAATGGCAATAATTAACACCAACATGGATTAACATTTGAAGAACTAAATTATATAAAACCGGAATATTAACTGCATTACAGTTTGACATTAAGAATGAGCTGGACTTCAATTTGGAAATATATAAGGGGTCTTGAACAAGGATTTTATGTGTTTTCAGAACACATTCTACAAGACTCCACAGTAGGTTAAGATACAATTTACTGCTTTTGACAGAAAAAAACTCAGTAACTGCATCTAACTTGATGACAGTGACCTCTATTACTATACATCATGCTAACTGAAATTTCTGTACAAGAACATAATTTTCCACCTAATAATTCTATAAAACCTCAAAACACTGATCCTTGGTTTTCAGTGCAATAAAATTGAAGTTCCAGACTGCAGCTATTGAAGGTGCAAATGAAGTGAGAAAACCTAGCTTTTAAAAATGAAAACTAAACTGAAATGAATGAACGAAATGAAAACTAAAAAACATTTTGTATTCACAAAAATAAATGCACCACTTCAGAGAAATAAATAGGAAGATATTTTAAGTTAGCCTTATCTCAATCTGCGTGTAGCACTGTCTACGGATAACAGTACCCTTCCTTTCTTTTCCTAATAATTGCATACCTGTATGTACCCAGGAAGAAGATTTGCTTAAATTAATTTATCAAGTGTCATCATAGTATTTGCAAGGTATATTTTGGTCCACTAGTTACTATAGGTCGCTTAAGGAAATGCTATACACTAGAGCCAGATCTATTTAGGGAACTTACAGAAACTTTTCTTCAGTTATTCATGACCTCGTCCCGATGGGCCTGAATCCCGTGTCACGCCTACTTCTTGCCTTGTAGTATCTTCTGCCATTTTTAATCATGGAGATTTTTTTTTCCTGAGCATTCCTTCCCTATGATTTTAGAAAAACAGGTACAGCTGGTCGCCCCCTCGGAGGCGGGGTACCAGCACAGCCTCAGCAGCAGCGCTCCTAACAGCGCTGCCAGCCGTGTCCCCAAGGCAGTCCAGGACCCAGCTCAGCGGGCCTGAGGCCACCTCCCTTCCCCTCCTAAACCCGCGGTGCTGAGTGCAGCCTTCGCTGGGGCCGAGTCAGGCGCCCGGCGGCAGTGACAAGCCCTGCCAGCAGCGACTCGCTAGAGAGGTGACAACCCCTGCCCGGCTCTGAGCGCCAGAGGACTGACTGCAGGGCAAATGGCGAACGCCATTTCGAAGCCCCTCTCGGTTGATGCGCGACCCCCACCCCAGCCCGCGGCCCCGCAGGGCCGGAGACCTGGCGGGAGCTGGGCACACCTGAGAGACAGGGCTCCCTCTGTCTCGGCACGGCTGAGGAACCAGGGCAGCGGCCACTCGCCCCCCGGGCCGAGCGCTGGGGCAGCAGCGGCCCCGCACTGGGCTGCGCCGGGGGCGGCGCTCGGCCCCGTGAGGCGGCGCGTGCCGGCCCCTCAGGGCGGGCACGGCCCGGGGGGTCCCGGAGAGGTGCCCGGGGGGAAGAGAAGGGTAACATTTCGTGGCTTTTACAGAAATAAAACCGATGCGTACATGGGCGTAGCGAACAGAATCGCTGGGACTAAACGCCTCAGTCCCCTCTGTGCATTCGGTTCATTGTGGAAAACAAAAAATTGCGAGCGCAGCTCAGTCTGTGCTCTGAGAAATGGGTCCTGGTGAAGGAAACGGTTTTATAAAGCAATTTTTCCCCTTAAGGTGTGAGGATGGGAGAGAACTCCCGTCCTTGGGCTTCTCCTTTTGTACCTACTTGACTTAATTGAGTTCGGTCATACTCATTTTTCAGGTTGATTGATGAGAAGAACTTCATGTATGTATTTCTCTTAGACACCTTTCTTTGTTTACAGACAGCCTTAGAAAACCGGGAGGTTATTCTTTTGCTCGATATGTCGATGCTTTTTCCAAGCGAACACATCACGGGGGCTCCCCCTCACTCAACTTCCTGCACCAGTTCTCTCTCTGCTTTTTGCCAGCCCATCACGACCATCCTCTGCTTCTTCCACCACGGCTATAACTAGACCTGCCCCATTCAGTGTTAGAGAGAGTGGACTGCTCTATTCATCAGCTTCAACAAGGGCTGACTCACTCCACAGCTTTCAGTACCACTTCAAATATGTTATTCATTCCCATCCATATTTAACAGGTACGCTGTAAGCAATCTTCATAATTTAAAAAAATAATAATAAAAAAAAGAGATTTTTAAAATTCATATTCATATTTATTTGAGATGCAAGTTTTAAAGACTGAGGACCAGTGGATTTCTCCCCAAAACTCTTTCAGCACCACCTTTACCAACTGCTGTACCAGTGTTAACAAGTTTCTACCAGTGAAAATATTATCTTCGTGATCAAGGTGCAGTAATTTATTTTACCATTCTCTTGATCAGTGAACTCTGTGCTTTGTAATCTTATAGACACTTTTTTCCCTACCCTCCACATTCTAGTAAATTATGTCAAGATAATTCTTTATCAAGACTGAAAATAACTGATGTCAAACCTTGATTCAGATGGTCAGTAGAAAATGTGAATCTTAAGCATTTTCTGAGTTTAGCCCATCATAGCATTAGAAAGAATCTGAGGTGGTACAAGAGTCTCTAAAATTTTGCTGAACAATGTTCCATTTCACACTTGTTTTGTTGAAATTTTGTACACTGTAGTATACAAAGTATTCATCATAAGCCATTATTCTTTTTGTCAGCAATTGTAAAATCACGGAATCACAGTAGGAAGGGACCCAGAAGGATCATTGAGCCCAACTTTTAAGTGAATGGCCCTGCTGTACACAGAATTATATAAACAGTGTGACAACAAATTGTAATATAGACAGCAAATAGTAATATTAGACACACATCTGACCATCAAAAGGCTTGTCCAAGTTCCAAATGTTCCAACTTGTCCAAGATCCAAATGTTTAATCCTAAATGCCCTCAGTTTAGAGAAGTTATAACATACTCTAAAACATCAGTTGTGCATGAGATTCTGAAATATGAATATTTCTTGCTGTGTAAGAAGCATCAAGATTCAGCATAATTAACATCTTTGTACAATGTTCTGCATGTATGCCTCAAGTGTTCCCCATTATTCTCAAGAATTGATAATCAAGTCTAGAACCTTTAGGTATTCCCACATCTCTTCCAGATTCTTATGTTAGTTTTTGAACCACAGGAATTCCCTCATTTATTGCTACATAATTTTGGCTCTTGCAATCTAGACCTTTGTGTGAGTTCTATTACAAAACTGATTTGTTTCATAATTTTCTTTATTTCTCTCCCAAAAAAAACATTTTTTTGTTCTGATGCTGATGTTTTTTAATCCCTTTTCACTAGGTCCTTGCTGTCCAGCTAGAATTGTGTTTCCAAACATTGCCAGCCTGTTCAACATACCCATTTACAGTCAGGGTACAGTCATAAAACTCTGACTAAACTTGGTGACTAAATTGAGTTGGAGCTACACAAGCACTATGCTTATATCCCACACTGGATTTCCAAAGGTCTCCCGTGATGCAGCAATTTGCACTGCAATGGCTTTGTAAGTATCCCTGAACTTCACAACTTGTCAGTAGGGTCATCCGTGAATCACTGAAATACTGTAATACAGAATTTGAAAAGACAGCTAATTTATTGCAATTTAAGATTAAAACAAAACAGTAAAAAAATTCCTTAAAGCCAGCCCAATCCCCCCTTATCTTAATCCTACTTTCTGCATTTCAGCAGGAAGAAATATCGGATCTCATAACCCTTTGATTTTTGTAATGTTATACAGGGAAATGTTTATGTTTGCAGTAGTGGGAACACTTGTCCATACTAAACTACAATTTACAGGTAAATTGCTTATTCTGAAGCCAGACAGAAACAAGCCATATTAAAGTGCAGCTGTTACTTTTTGTTGTTGCTTGCAGATCTCAGGTAGAAAAATAGCAGATTAATTTTTGTAGTACTTCTGATTGTAAGTGCAAAAATGATAGGTCTGTTATACAATGGCAGCACTAATGCAAACCATTCCTAGCCTTACTTTACACTGCATTAGAAAATTAATGTGTCATTTATATGGTCACAGCTAGATGCCAAAAGGTGAAAAGCTATTATTAGATGAAATGTTCTAAAATGCCTAAAGAATGGAATGGAAACAAAATATTTTATAGGCAGTAAATCCTCTACAGAATTTAACTGATGAGCTTATCCAAAGTATAGTCCACAAAAGATTTCAGTGCTATATGTTAACTAGGAGTTTTTTGACAATCTATTAATTTTTAAATTGTCATATAACACCAACTTGTAGAAAAACATGAAATCAACAAACTATGAACAGAAACACTTTAATCATAAAACATACCATTACAATAGAATCTATGCTTTCTGTAAGTAAAAAGTTGAGATGCAGTCTTACTCTGATTTAAAATCTTATGCCTGTTATTATGTTTAAGTCTATGCACTTACTCTTAGTGGATGAACATCTAAGCAACTGAGTGTCCTGTATCACTCAATGCTAGGTCTGAGCACACAGGACATTAATAATAAGTTTGGAAGGTGAACTTCTCCAAATAATAAATAAATAATAATCAATGTGACTTCTCCTTACATTTTCTCAGAGGCAACATTTTACCCCTCTATAGTAAAGAAAATTAAAAGCTGTAGAGGAAAGAGTAAAATTAGATGGTATTTCACATTAAGAGCATCTTATGCAAATTCCCAATTATGCTGTACACAATAGCAGTGCTCGGTAAGATATATCTACAGTTCTTTATTTGCTGCTTTTCTTCTTCCAGCTAATGAGTTCCCTTAGTATTCAAAATCCATCTTTGCTGCCACATACTTACAAAGGTAAATCACTTGAATGGGCTGAGCTTTCTTCTATTTATTGTTGCTAGGGAACCACCTTGGTATTCACACAAATAACATGTCTTTTGACATATGTTTCAGAGGACAAGATGCAACACAGCTCTGTAATATACAGTGAAAAAATATACTGCAGCATTCCAGGAAACATTCTCCCACAGAAGAGCACTGCTACTGTAGTACCTTAGCTTCAAATTGCTGTGGATTTCTTACTTGTTTAGGTAGACTGGAATTGTAAAATTACATGCAGTAATCTGATTAATAGTCCCTAATTTTGCCCAGGATTAAAACAGAAAGAACACCATTATAAGGGAAATGTTCTGTAAGATGTCTTGCTATTATGTTATGTAACTAAGACACCCAGTCCAAGTAGGGAGAAAATAGAAGTGTGAGCCATTTCTGAATAGCCAGGTATCTGAAGGTTATTTGAATTACATCAGTCACCTGCTGTATTAGTCATACAAACACTGCACTAAGTATTAAAAGACAATAAGCTTCTTTAAGTCTCAAAGTATTTGTTTCTTGAGACAGCTGTTTTTGGCAGGACAAAAAAGATGATGTAGAGATATTGAAGAGGTATTATTCTGTCCAGAGTCATGTCTGACTGTGGGAAACAACCTCATTTTAATTTCATGTTGATTTTGATTACTGCCATCATCTCTGTGTGAGGAGGAACATTTGAGGTTGAAGGCAGCAAAGTCTGAAAAAATTCAAAAAGCATGAACATAAAACAAGAAAGGGCCATATCTCGCTTAAGTCCTGTGTGCACATATATATTTATTAATGACGGAAGACTCTGCAATCTGGATTTGCTCCAATACCAGTTGATCTAACATTTTAGAGCAGCACTTACTGATCCAAACAGGAGGTGCTCCCTGTCTTAAAGGAGATTACAAGTTGAAACAAAACAAGCAGGATAAAGCAGATAGCTAGAGAACCTAAATGAAACAATACTTAACAGTCCCTTCAGTTGCCCAAGATCTTAGTTTAACAAAACCTACATGTCTGGATTTTGTATCATGTATACGTTTATACCAGCATTGTCACCAAGTACCTTGTTGCAGAGCTGAGATTAAAACACTAGCTCCATACTAAACTCTCTTGAGAACAATGGGAAATTGTCCTAGGACAAAGGCATTTTCTTTTAGGGCCTGCGGAGATACTTGAAAAAAAATGCAAAGTTAGTTTTAAATTTTCAAAGCTTGATGTGTAACAAATCTAAAATGACCAGCACCATAGAGCACAAAAGCAGCCAGAGTCTCTACAAACTAATTTTCAAGCTGTGCCTCCTTGGCTATCTCTGCATTAAGTACCCTGAGAAAATGCAATTTATTCACATAGTATTGCTGTACAGTTGCAGAGGGCTCTCCAGCTGGTTTAGGCTTCTTCTGTTGTGCAGTGCTACACAAAGTAGTTGCATATACAACATTGGAGAAAACAAAGGCCTGAAAGAAAGGAGAGGTTCAGTTTTCCAAGGAAACAGAAGGAAAGTAACACTTTTCACAGCAAACTGTATTAGTGGCTTCAATAGCAAGGTGCAAAGTATATTCCTTGACACCTGAAAAACAAAGGCTCATTATCTACTTTAGGTATTTGCCAGTATTACAGGTAATCCCTAAGAACATGTTGTTCTGATTTGGCAAGTGCTTCAATACACACTTGTGCTCTACATTCAAATGTGACCCATGCACATCTGGTCATCAGATTTAAGGCCAAAATGTAGGGACAGTGTATATTTTAACTACATTTTTCTCATTATCAGGCATGAAGAACAGTTGTTTTTTTCCAGCTCTAATCTCTGAAGGTTATCTTGTTTTGTTATAACATTAAAAAAATAATCCAACCATGAGGAATAAGCCCAGCATAATTGTTTTCAATTAAAATTATTAAAAATCTTAGTAGTAATGAGTCAAAGGTATCCTACAATGGGAAATGTATTAGTTATTGCAGTAGGAGAAGAGGCATGGTAAGCTGCCAGGGTGAACTCAACAGAAGCTGGGACTCTCCTCAGTGTAAGAGAATTTTCAGGGAAACTGCTGCCCATCTGAGAAAACATGCAATTAGAGGATTTGGGCACTGTGCCCTGCCAAGATGACATTCATCAGCCCAGCAGTACAGCTCTCACTGACTACAGTGAGCAATCTTACCCAGACAAAAAAACCCACAAATTGTCACACAGAGCCAGCCTCATCTGATTATGTACACTTCCTTATATTCTGTGGCTGGTAAGCTAGAGCTGTGAACCTTCACACACTGACTCACATCATTCCTGTGGGTTTCTTTGTAACAGCATAATTTCATTTTCACCTATGCTAATAGTCAGGCAGGCTCCATTCATCACTGTCCCCACCTCTGAGAAAAGAAATTGAAAAACAGGACTGCAGTATCTGGGTTAGATGAAAATTAGATAGAAATTGTATCAAGATCACCACAAAACTCAAGTCTTCCCTGGCAGCTATGCACACAACATGAACTGATCTCCTGGGATTCTGAAGTAAAGAATAACATTTGTTGTATACTGAAGAAAGAGATCCTGTTTTTAAAAGAAAAATGTAATTTCCTTGTGAAATACTATGAGTTATAAAATATTCCTATTGCAGGGGTGATGAAAATATTCATTAAAAATTTCAGGCCACCACTGAAAAAGAAAAGATGCTATTATCCAAAGGTCAAGGCCAAAAGATGATTGTTCCATCAAATCTCTCAAAGGTCGAAAGAAAAAACTTAATACATAAATATTATATTCAGCAAATTGAAGTAATAGTTATTTCAGAAACAGATTTGACAGAAAAGATCAAGCAGTTTTCCCAGAAGTAGTTTCTCAACTCAGCAATTTAACTTCAGCAGTTTGCAGCGGCAATGCTGGAATAGCTGGAATGCACTTAAGCACAACTTTAAGTGCTATAGTTATGAGTAAAATAATCCAAATTACTATTGGAAAATACATGACTAAGTAACAAGTTAAAACATGTACCAGGTTTACTCTCTACACAAAGTACTTTGCATGCATAGTTAAATAACTGCCTGTCTTTTGGGTGGAATTCAGTGTCATTTTGGATTACTGGGGTAGAGAGAAAAAATTTCATGAACACACAGATTGACGGTAGACTTTTATTAACATATCTTACAATGCCAATTATTGTATTCCTAGTTTTGTACTCTTCTGATGTGTTATAAAGATTGATTTAGAGTCTACAGTAATGTACTGTACTTAAATGATCATTCATACAGGATATCACACCAGAACACTTCAGTATTAAATGCACACACCACTCTAGTTTGGACCTGTTATTTTTCAAGGTTAGCTTAATAAAGTAGAATTTAAAAAGTTATGGGGGAAATAAAAATTCTTGTTTAGCAGCATGCAAGGATATTCAAGTACAATTTTTCAACCAAGTAATTTTTTGTCATTTTTAAATCAACTGGTGACTAATTCACCAGTACTTCAATAACCACTATGAAATACCCAAATGTTAAAGTTAAGGCTAATAGTTTTACTTCACATCCATATGCACAATCAGAGAACGTTCTGTTTTAAATAAAACACAGTAATCAAATTCTGGACACATTATCTCTTGTAAATATAGCATTGGAGCTTCAAATTACAGATCACTCAAGTTCATGAGCCCTGTAATAATGTTATGCTGGCAATGTAAAGAATCTTTTTGCTCTTTAACCACATTTACAAAATGGCCTGATATTCTTAATGAGCAATGCAAAAATATCACAAGGCAGAACTTATAATACAGTATCAAAAAAGTAATATTTTGGAAAAGACACAGCCATTTAGTCAGTGAAACAGAGTAATTCTAATCTTACAGGAAGTACTGTAATACTTTTGAAATATATATATATATTTATATGTCTATATAAAAAACAGTATCCTTTATTGTAGGGTTTTTCAAATTGCAGATATCCAGAAAAATCATTTTATCTACTTTTCCTTCGGTCTGTTCCTGATTGCTATACAGTCATTTTATTTCCCCTATACACTTTTCACTAGATAATGATTTCCACTGGGAAATTGTTTTCTTTGTATATGTGGCTTTATCGTAAGATGTTTTTATTTTGCACACATAAATTTTATTTTACACGCAAGCTGTGGAAGTCAAAACTACCAGGAACTGCTTGGTAGTATTGTATGAAATAGCCAACAAATGTCCAAGACTTGTGAAAAAACAATATTAGCAATATATTACATACCAGTATTTTGGCTATAATCTTTCTACCTACTTACACTATGGGTTTTAACCCAGTCATGCTTCTTCTCATGAATTTTTTAGTCTTCTAAGCATGAACTGTTTTGGCATTCATCCAGTGAGGCTGCACCGGTACCTCATCTTGGCTACCTCTGCTGAATTTTTTTTTTTATTTTTCCCTTTCAGGAAACCAAGCAGAAAGAATAGTGATTACTTTAAACAAATAAAATATTGAGGAACCTCCTGAAATGTAAGGAAAGGTAAAAATGATCATTTTTAGAATAGCCTGTACATTCTTAATCCAATCATTCTGAAACATACATCTGGTTTGGAATGATAGGCAGGCTTACAGTTGTTATGCTTGTAACTGGAATCTACTGTGTTGGGCACCATACAAATTCCCTATATATAGCAATTTCTGTATGTTATCATTAACAATTTCTTAAACTGATATGAAAAAAAGAAAAGCTCCTTCCTGGAAAAAAATGAGGACAGAATGTGTGTTCTGGATTACATGAAGAACAGTAAGACACCTAATTTACAGCTATTTCACTTACTTATGGAGAAAAAAAAATGAAGTTCCTGAGAATGTGTAAGTTTTCAGTAATGCCTGAAATATTTCAATAGACCTCTATAAGTGAAATACTCTTTAAAATTCAACTTTCAGACCAATTATTACCATGCAGTCTCACAGTCATTTTACAGACCTAATTACAAATGCCTATCAAGTAAAAACCTCAAGCCAACACAAAAATGGCAAAGAAATTTTATCCAACATACTTAGTAGTGTAATAGACATTTACACCATTTCAGCAAAAAATGCTAAAAACTCAACTCCATGCAAAGAAAAATAAAACCCAGACAGCTACCCCTGGAGCTTCTAAACAACTCCAAGTAAACTTTGTGCTTCTTAACAATAATGGGCTTTAAAAAAACACAAGAAAAATAGACTACTGAGTGCAATAAGATTGCTCACACCATTTTGAGGATTTAATTTCAATCATTGTATCATTGTTTAGTAGCAACAACAGCTCATTTTGCACAGATTTCACATGTTGACAAAATTCCATTTCCCTTTTATGCCCATACCCGATTCCACCCCGATCCAAGGAGTTAAACTCCCATTCACTTAAAGCTATTGTCAGTCAAGATGCATTCGTTCATGGTAACAGCAGTAATATGGTGTGTAGATGATGATGATGATTTACAAGCCATTATAATGTGGCCCCCATCTTTTATTGATATGATCAAAAGTATGAGACACCCACTGCTGTTCAAGCACTTTGTATCTTTCCTTGCATATGTAGAGGGGTTTACCACGCCTGTGGAGGGAAAAAAAGGAAAGAAGAAAATAAATGGTTAACAAGCCAAGTAAGTGCAAAGAAGCTTCATTATATAATCAACACGATACTCATACAACTCTTTTTACAGGGTAAACATGCATTGGTGAGGGGTTTTCATTTTTGCTTCTGATAGGGTAACTCCTGGGACTTCCCTTCCTTACACTGGATAGCAGCATCCAGAAACCATCACTTGTTTTCTCAGTCATGTGTAGCTTGGAAGTTACTGGAATCCAACGGCATTGTTTGATTAAAGGCCAAACGACAACATTGGGAGATAAGCGCTTCCCAACAGAACACTCAGAATTAACTGTAGTTGGGAATGGCAACATAGTCATTGTCTGCTGGGTTCCTGGTGTAACTACGCAATGATCATGATTACACCACTTCTGGGCCAAAAATCCTCAAAAACCCAAGACAGTAAAAGTCAGTCCAAGTTGCAATAAATGGGGATTTTCCATTTTTCTACACAAGGAAGGTGGAGATCTATTATTATCTGTTACTGCATGTTACAAGACAAACTTGATCTACACAGAGGCACCAACAATGAAACAGCTGTAATGAAAACATTACCTAAGATCTCTGTCTTCTTCACCATGTGCATCGAGATAAACAGAACCCCAAAGGCAGAAACGATGGCCTCGTATGATGATGATTACAGATGCATTAATCAAAAGGAATATTCCTGTCCCAGCTCCACAGTTTTGAGAATGCTGTAATGTTATGCATGTAGAAAGGCAAGAGTGCAAAGATTCTGTTAATGTCTGTCAACTTTGTAACAGAAGAGATTTTAAAAATAATACTTTGTTTTGCTTCAAATGACATGCAGGCATTATTTACTAAGAAACAGTGTGCCAAAGGATAGGCTGCCCCAAAATTCTCCATCCAAACTAGAATTCGGTTTCTTGTGCTGCCATAACAACACCTGTATATAAAATGTTTCCCTAATCAAAACGGGAGGATATTTGTTGCCATATAAAAACTGAATTACAAAAAATAAGCAAAAATATTCTGCACAATATTTTGAATTTGTTGTTGTATAGCAAACTGGATAAGATTACCAAATATTTTCCACAGATAGCAGTAACTGGAGAAAGTATTTAGAAAAACTTTACAATAGTTTATATTGTTAAACATTTGCTTTCTCAATCCATGCTCACAGATCTAGTCTATGACTCTACAAATTAATAAAAAAAATTTAACGGTTCTTGCTTTGTTCAGTATGTCATTCATCTCTGTGACTAGCACAATCTACATTCATCAATTCACTTTTGCAATTAAAAAATGCACCCTTCCTATATGGTTGATTACAATTAGAAGCTATAATCCCATCAACTACAAAAACAATTACTTAATTATATGGATTGTTAATTCCTTCTTTTTATAACATTCTGTTTTCACGAAGCTTGAAATGTAACCTTATCTTAAATGTAACTATAAATTCTATTGTAAATTTTGCCCACCCCTTTTTCTTCTGCTATATTAACATTATAAGAGAGAAAGGTGAGTTCAAACAATTTCAAGACAGTTCAAAATATCTCTGACATTTTATGCCCCATTTGTAAATATCTAACAAATTCCTCTCACAGTTTTTTGAAGTCCTTATATTTTCAGTCTTCCCCTAACTGTTCAATGGAAGCAAAGAGAAAACCTATCAAAGCAAATTTTTGTCATAGTCTGAAAAACAATACTAGATCTCATCCAACTTAGGCTGCTGAAAGAAATTATATATATGCTGACTAGAAATCTTTGCTGCTGAAAAAGTCAAAGACCTTAAATCAGCACCTACATAGTTAAAGTCTGAAGATCTCTAGTAGGTGATCAGGTATCAGAAAATACTCAAATCAACAACACAATGATTTTCTATGTACTTGGAAATCAAGGAAACAAAACAAAGGAAAATTAAAATAATATAGAAACAACCAGAATGTAAACAAATTTCAACTGGCTGTGAATCAAAACCATGTGTCAACATTACACACAGTGGCTTTGTAAGACTTTTACAAAAAAGGAGAAATATGTTGCTATGCAAGTAAATAGCTCTCCAGAATCCAGTCTAGGTCTATTACTCAGAAATAAACATTAAATTCTATCACTGGGGGTTAGACTAGATGACCCTTCAAGGGTCCCTTCCGACCCAAACTATGATTATATAAACGCATTTTGAAAAGAAAACCATCAGAAGTGAGCAATGGAGTTAACAACTATCAATGAGCATGAGAATCAATTACAGAATTTGAATTAACTCTCTCTTACCAGTACACATTCACAGTAGCTCTGTTGTTTACAGCATAGTCCTTTCAAGCATACAAAAGTACCACAAACTAAGCAAACAGCAGGATCTTTAGGAACCTTGGTACAAACAGAACAAGTTTTTCTGTGATAATACTGAAAAATGGTATTGTAATTCTCAGGCAACTGAAGGAGGCGTGGCAAGTCCCACTTAGGTTCCTGGATAAGCAAAGCCTGCAAATAAGGTAAGAATATATATCAGTTCTGTGCATTTTTAAAAGCATTTGTATCTTCTAAAAAAAGAGAATACCAAATAAAATTTAAAATGCAGTTTAAAAATATCTCATTTCTTTTGCATTCCACATATTTAGAAGTCAAATGTCACCTTGTAATAGTCACCTGCTCCTGGTTGATCACCCTCCCCAACTGCAGTCACGTTTCATCCTCTGTAACAGGTACAAAATGGGCACTAGTCTTTTCCCAAGGATGTTTTCTAAAAGTGACATACTTTAAGTGCAAAAACCCTCACAGTTAAAATGAGAGGATTAAGAGTGACCTACAGGAAAGACTCTTACTCCCTGCACTAAGTTTGTTTGGCAATATCAATGTGTTACTCCCAAACCCTGGCACTGACCATGAAAACTGTCTCCCAGCTAAAATTTCTACTCAAATTTAAAACAGACAAGGAAAAGTTCTGATATGTATTTTCTTAAAGTTTCTATTACCTGCCCTTTATTGGCTACAGGTCCAGAAGGTATGTGCAGACTTAGTATCATCTAAGGATAGTGTTTCTATATTCTGTCTCCAGCAACTATAAAAACCATACAGGTCTACTTATTCCTGTTTTTAGCCAATTCAAACCACATCTACTTACCAGTATTTCCCATTACAATTTCTTTCTCACTAAAAAGTTATATTTTCAGATTCTTATCCAAAGCAACAGTATATGTGCATAATGAGTCAAACAATAAATAGCTGCTTCCGTATTTTGGAAAGTATAATTTTGCTACATACCTTTACTTGATCTGGATGTCTATCTGCAAATGAAGCCAGTTCTGAGCACCACTGTGATATCATGTCAAATGCTGGCACTGGCCAATCAAGACAAGAGGCACTGGTGAACTGATGAGCTGACTGAAAAGATGGTAACAGGCCCAGGCAGCTTGCTAGAATGGTGAATTCTTCATCCTCCTTTTTAAGCATGAAATCAAAGAGGTTTAGATTAATACCTAGACTCTAATTTTTTAAATAATTTATTAAAAATATATCTATTTCAATAAGAAGTATTTTAGTATTAAGATGCAAATAGTCATGCTTAGTGACATAGGAAGGTTCAATTTTACCAGGTAACTTCAAACTGGACCCTTGAAGCAAGAAGAAATTGTCAGAAAAAACCCTCCAAACAAAACAACTTTGAAACCTCAACTCAAACCAAACCCCACAGACAAAACACAGCCCCACCACAAAACCCACAAATCCAAAAAACAGAAACAAAACAAGAAAGCCCCAAACTCCACAATATTTTTTTTCTGTTCAGCACCACAAGCTAGCTAACAGCTGTTTTACAAAGGAAATGATGTTGAGGCAAGGCAAAAAGGGAGCTGACCTGCAGTAAACTCTACTTAAATTCGTCATGGAACTTAAACATAATTGTCCGCTAATGCAATGTCTCTGAGAATGAAGTATTAAGAGGCATTAAGAAAATCAGTACTGAATTCCATTCTGGAATTACACCATCTCTGCAGAAGCTGGACAAGTTTTAAAAGTATGTTATTATTTTAAAAGACAAGCACCTATGATCCAATTAAATAAAAATGACTTTTCTGAAGTTTAGTAATATAATAACATTTTTTTGAAAACTGCACCGCTGTAATATATGCTTTAAAAAAAATCTTAGGATAGAAAATGTATACCATGAAAAAGATACCTTAAAGTTCTAATTTTTCATCTTTAGCTTTTATTCAGAAATGTTTGAGTGTGCCCCTCTCATTCTGTACCTGACAACTAGGCAAATCCCCTCCAAAGAGATGGTGTTGAAGAAGGCTTGTGATCCTGAGGAAAGGCAGGCAGAACTGCTGCAGATAGCACTCTACAGAATCCACATTTACCTAGACAGGAGGAAGCAATTACTAAATTCTGTCCCAGGTAAATTATCCCCTAAGTATGGAAACTGCAGTATGAACCAAGATATTCTTCCCCCTCAACAAATGGGTTTTCTACTTAACATATTTACTTTTCCAAGTTTCTGAAAGGTCTTTCATACTTATGATTAGAATTCATATATATGATTAAAACCTGTAATTATAAGAAGTATTTGTCAATAATTTTCTCAATGTGGCACTGACCACATCTGATATTATTAAAAGAAAGATTTGTGGAGGCAAACTGTCCCAAAGGGATATGCTTTGATCTAGAAAACAAAGAGTTGTACTGCAAGTCTTTAACAAGATCAGAGAAAAATCATTATAACAACGAAGCAAAAAAACTTCAAGGGGAAATGCTGGATACATTATCCAGAAATTTGCCAATACCACTGCTAATTCTTCAGTCTCTCCTTCATCATATATCTTCCCTTTAGACAGTTCACTAATCACATGACTCAGCAATACTTCCCAAGATTTTTCTCCACTGGATGTATTCTGCAAATGAGAAGAAAATAAATCCAAAAAGCACTGGTCATAAAAAGGAGAAAATGTTTCTGTATTAGCAACAGCAATGAAGAGTATTTCCTTTTGATCAACATGTGAATTTTGACCTACATAGATACACAATGCTTAAAAAATATTAAAATAAATATATAATTTTACAGAATGGGACTGCATTTAGCTCAATAGTGAAATGTGAATTGCTACTTGAATTACATATGCTCTGAACTGAGTGCTTTTTGAAAGCACTTGTATAACATTTCACGTTTTCTCTGTGAGTATATAAATCCTTACTTTAAAACAAGAAAGAATCACTTCATGGATACATCTTGTTTTGACAGAACTTGAATTCTAATGCAGGAGTTTTTTTTAAAAAACAATTTTTGAAAACATACCAACCAGAATGGATAACAAACCACTTGCTATGTATTTTAAGTTACAATGAATCTATCAGAAAGTACAAAGCTGTGTTTGGAATGAATAATGTCTACTAGAGATGGAAAATAAATTTAGTGTAAAGAATAAATAGCCACTTAGCTTTGTGCCATAGTAATTACATTTAAAGGCAACACAGAAAGCCTTAAGAAATAGAAGGCAGTATTCTCATAAATATTTTCTTCTGAGTCAGAATAAATTCTACCCTGGAAAAAGATGACTGGATATGAATTTTAAGTTCTGTTAGTATATGATCAACACAACAAACAACAAGGCAATGGAACATTACTGTGATTCCTTAAAGAAACTTCAATTACTTCAGTATATAATGATGTATATAATTCATCAGTTGGTTTCTGTAGTGCATTTTGGCATCAGCTTTCATTCTCCATTTTAGATGGGGTCTTCACCTTTCATACTGGGACCACACACTTACTGTTTATGCTTATAGTCAAAGACCCAGAAGGCAACACACACTTAATTCTGCAGCTAAGAAAAACCTTCTTTCTATGTTATTCCTGGAAGTTTAATCCACAGGCATTTATTGTGCTTCCTGTGACACCGTAACACACCTTGCAAAGATAATGAGGGTAAATGTGGGTTTCAAAAGTACAATATCCACCTCTCGCCCCTGCTGAGAAATTAAACTCTTCGTGTTATTTGATCATTTAACATAAATATAGAGCAAAGTCTTCAGCCCATGTTTAATGTCTGGAATACCAAACTGTAATAAATTCACTTGACCATTATCCACAGACAAAAGTTAAGTGAAGTGTCATCTGTGTAGTCATCCCAGAATTAAAATGTCTGTTTTACCAGCAGAGAAGAAAAAGCCAACCTGAACCATATGTTTTTAACCACTAGGGCTTAAAGAAACTTTAAAGAAAGAAATTTGATTTCTAAATTAAGAACCCGCTTCCCTCATGACATGCATGAGGATGAAGGATAGGCTCATGAAGAGAAGGGCAGCCAAACAGCTGGGAGACAGGAACAGGGAGCTGTGTGATTATCACTGGCAGGTCCTGGGTGCTTTAAACTGCAAAATTATGTATCACCTGAGAATCACTTAAGTAAACAATGAAAAAACCCCTATCACTAGCAACAACCTCAAGCAAATGTCTTTGTATTTCTAAGAAAATGACAATATAGTGAAAGAATGGTCAGATAGGAACCTGACAAAATGAAGTACTGTCCAGTGATCCCAATGTAAAAAAAAAAATTCATCGTAGCAGGCCAGCAGATAATTTGTCCTTAAGACCTTGGAATTCTGACTGACCAGTATGACAAATGTAAGTTACATGTGAAAAGACAGGTCATGCTTCTCAGTCTTCATTCCATTTTAGGAAAATTCATTTCCATTCATTCCTAAGGCCCAGCTGTTGTATAAAGGGGCAATACCCATTTCTTCTCCTGGTCCCAACACTTCAATCTTTTCCTTTGGTCTGATATTGGCATTCTTTTCACCTTCTGGGAAACAATTCTATTCTTTCTTTTGGTCTGATATTGGCCAATATCAACATTCCTTTCCTTTCCTTTGATATTGGCATCCTTTTGACTTTCTGGGAAAACCAATCTGTGGAGTAGAAGGTTGACTGAAGGATTAAATGAATGCTGGTGCTAGTGCAGAGAACTTTGTCTTTGGTGGCAACTGGCATTCAGTCAGCTGAACTGAAATAGAAAGATGCATTGTCACTTGTAAATACCACCAAAAGGCAAAGAAACAATAGTGACAGATTTCCTTCTCCGTCTCTTCATCATATAAGCACTCTCAACCACATAGTGAGAGAAATTTATATAGCTAGCCACAAATAGCACAAGCAAGTTGGAAAAGTCAAGAGGGTTTTTTTCTCCAACAAGGCTTCCTGCTTTTCCTGTAGAGAAATGCATCGGATCAATGCCCATGGTTTATATGGGCAGGCTTCAATTTCACAGGAAGAAAAGCTGCATTTACTGATTACAACCACTGCAACAAAGTAGAGACTGAAACTATAAAGAAACACACTCAAATCTCAAACTCAGTTTTGGAACCAGGTATTAATTGTGAAACTTTTAAGTCTAATCATGTACAAAAACCTGCAGAAATTGCACACACAGAATCAAAATACTGGATTTTGAAGCAGAAGCAAATATTACATGCAAAGCAGAAGTATCTGTTGCATTCATAGCAGAAATACTTAAGCATAATTTCATAAATATTTTAATAAACTAACCAACCTTTTTGAGAGATCCTGACTCTTTCCATGCCATCCTGTCTTCAGTGCTGCATTTAACAGAAAGTGCTGCCAATGCTTGAGTATACAATAAAGTGAACAGCACTTTTATAATGCAGGTGAAGTGCTCTGTAAAACAAAGGAAGTAATTTTAAACAGTTGATATTTTTAGCAAATATAATGATTACAGAGTCTCTAGCTATGGAAATGATGATTCTGAAATGAAAAGCAAGTGCTATATAAAAAGAACAGCCCCTGAAAGCATACAAAACAACATATAACTATGTTATAGCTTTCCGAAATGACTTGGCAGCCATAGTGAACAGAACAAGTACAGGGCAAGCAATTTTCCACAGCTGCTTATGTTCATCTTAATCCTGATTAGCAGTGACTTCATCCAAGTGGCCTGGCAATACTACAAAATTGTATTTTGTCCAACAAGTTAAGCTACTGATTACTGTAGATGTAAGCAAATGCATATCCAACCATCTCTTCTGGTTCCCATCAGGGGTGACACTCCTACAAATACTGGAAGAATTAGTTTTTTTTAAAATCATCACAAGAACATTTAGCATATCAGTTTCTAACTCTTCACTTCCAGATATGGATCCAGCCACAAAAGACTTGCTGCAGAACACTCTTGAGTGAGTACCTATTTACTGGATCTCACATGTGTACAGAAGGAAGACAAAAGGCAGATTGGCATTTACTGTATTTTCAAAGATCTTTATGATGTTTTTAATATTTAAAGGACTATTATTTCCTACAGCTAGACTGCAGGAGAAAGGCTTTGAAATTTTTGAGGGGAAGCTAGCAACAGAAGCAAAATAAGGCTTCCTAAAATGGAAAGAGAAAAAAAAAAGATCATTCCCTGAAATGAAGATACTGAAGCAGTCTTTTTTATCTTTTTACTTTAGGTTCTATTTCCAGCCCCAAATTATCTAGTTTGTTTTTAAATCTAGGTAGATCAAAGAAGTTTCTATCATCACTTAACACCACTCCTTAATCAGAAACATAACTAATATATATTAAAAAAATGTAGAGAAAAACGAGAGGTTTAAGAAGTCCTCTCAGGCTTTGAAGTCAAGCAAAACAATTTTATTTACATAATCATCTCACAAAAACTGGGTTAAAATCATTCTTTCTTCCCAAAGGATTTAAATGAGCTTCATATGTGAAAATGAGGAGGCCAGGAAAATGAAACACCTTGCTTCTCCTTTCCTGCATCTAATATCAAAACCCACTACTAAATTTTAAAATATGCACAGCTAAGACTTGAGTACATAATTACATTTGTGAAATAACAATTGTTTGTCTATGTAACAAGTGTTTACAAATCAATGCAGACATTTCAATGGATTTTGAGACTTTTTTATGTCACTGAGTATAAGCTTCTGTGAGTATAAACTATAAGCACAATTTAAGCATCTAGAAGATCATTTGTTATTACACAATTAAAAATTGACTTTTCTGTATTATCTTCCTATGGAGATTGTCTTAAACATGACAATGAATGGTCCTATACTTCATCCCCCCATTCTAGAGCAGGCAGCATTATAATGATACTTCCTCTTCACACTTCCCCAAGAGGAGGATTCACCAGATCCCACTAGATCTTGAGGCCATATTTTTTATCTCTGCTGAAACCTCAATTTCCTTAGCAATCCCATCCCTGAGGAATAATGGCAGGCAAGCTTTAAGGAAATTTTCTGGGACTGAAATCTACAAGATGAAACCACACACATTCGAAGAACTGTAAAAATTTCCTCCTTGGCCTGAGTTAAGAGTTTTGTAATCGTAGCTAGAACTGAACTCGGGTACTGAGTTCTAAGCCTTCAATAGCAGATAAAAGCAATCCAAATCAATTTCATCCTGTGAAAGCCTGAACAAAACCCACTGCATGTAGAGCAGCAAAGCCAGACTGCTGTCAACAGGCACCAGCCTGCCACAGCCTCCATCTTGTAGATCTGCTCAGTTGATTGCAGTGCTCAACACTGGGTGTCTTTGCACATTTTAAAAAAATCTGGTTTCTGCTAAATAGAATAACTCTTTATCTTAATACTAATAGTTCAATTCACCAGAAATATGTCTAGCCCATATTATGTTTCAATTAAATGAATGCTCTTGTATTTACTAGCATGCATGTGACTCATAAATTACTATGAATTACATTTTTTGAGAAAGCAGAATGCTACAAAAACTGCACACTCCCACATCTGGGTCACCTTTAAGTCCTGAATTCTGCACAAATTTCATCTTTCTTTTTTCCCCTTAGGAAAATATCTCAGGAGCAGCTCAGAGGCCACATGTTATGTAGTGAGCACCAAGGCTTTTTTATAGTCATAGAAGCATTCCATGGGAAACATATTAAAACATCAGTCACTGCATCAATTATCACTTCATTACTATGTTATCTCTTAAAATGCCAAATATTTGATAGCTGTAGGTACCTGTAATGCTAGAGCTGTTACATTCTTGTCTACTGCAAAGAGCAGCTTTATTTGACTTTCTGCAGTGTGCTTGTGGGGGCTGTATGCTGTTTTCCTGCTGGCCCCTGGGGCAGGTTGTGCTTTTGCTACATCATCTTTTTAATTTAATTTTTTATCTTTTTTAATTTAATAATTCTAAAGCTTATGAAGTAAAACACTGAGCAAAGTTCTGCACTAAAATGCATTTAGGATTCTTTGTCCCATATCTGATAGTCTGATAGTCTGGAAGTATTATTACTATGGCTAGGCCAATCTAACAAAACAGGCTAATCCAGAATTTTTATACTTATTTTTGAATAATATTGAGAAATGCTCTTACATTCCTATTTTTAAAGCAACCAACCCCCTTAAAAATTAAGCTTAAATAGGAAACACTTCTAGAACTCTAATTTAAATATTAGTGCTAGAAATGTGCAGATAAATATGCATAGTACCAAAAATATACATATTTTAATTTCAATATCAAATTAGATTATATACCCTGGCATGCAATGATGACAGAAGGAATCCACAAAGAGAACCAGATGCAAAATTAAGGACAAAGGGTCTTTTTTACTAAATTTAGCAGGAGATCTTTGTATAAATAACCTTTGAAAACTATTCTTCTTCATCTAAAGCTTGAACCCTGCTTTGAAAACACAACTTCAGAACAAAGGGAGACAGCACTGAACTTCAGATAATCTATGAAAGGTATATTAAAGTTCCAAGACAGAGATAAATATTTGAGCTTTCACACTGAAACTGGATACTGCTCAAGCTGATTACATCCATACTATATTTAGTCAAGATCCTTATCCAATCATTAAAAAAAAGTATTAGTGTTCGTCTGAAAGCTGCTTGCTGAACTTTTGTCACATGTCATTCAAACTTTATAAAAAAAGAATCTGCCAGAACATCCAGGTCAGCCTCTTCAGCAGCTGAGCCTAACCAGTATTACAGGAAAAGGCGTTGAATTCAGATTTTACACATCAGAGAAGAAACCTTTCCCGGAGTCCATAGAGACTAGTCTCAACTCCCAAAAGGAGCTTTCAAGTTGGAACACATCCAAGCACTCCTAAATCGCAGCTGTCTCCCTGCAGCCCTGAATTGTCAGGTGTCACAGCACCATCAGGCTGTGGAACAAGAGCTGCTGGCAAGCACTGCTCAGCCCTGCCGGCATCTGGCGCCAGGCACTGCACCGGGCACTGCTGGCCCGCTGGCCACCTCAGGCTCACTCCTGTTCACACACAGCCTGGTTTTTAAACACTTTGTATCAGTATGCTACTTTTTACATTCAATACAATGCAGAAACTGAAATCATTACTTCTAGAAATCTGTACACGGGATCCCAAGTCAAGTGGTGGGAAAATAAAACTTTTTACAATTGATGGTAACAAGAAAGAATGTCCAATTTCAATTCAACTACTCCAACATCTAAAAACTGTGCTGCAGAAAGGACTGGTGGGGGGGCACTGAATTCAATTTACAAAGACAGATTTTAAGTTTTGATAACCATCAAGCCACTCTCTCCGTTTCTGTATGCACACTATCATTTGCTATTTCTTATTTTTTAAGAAAGGAGCTGGAAGCAAAATCTTTGTCTTGTACGGAGTCCCAACTCACAACACCATGAACGTTCCACCCTCTGCACAGCTGCCACAGAACTGAACCAGAAACTCCTATGTGGATCATTATGCATTTAGCCCTGTACAATTTCAAACATTTCAAACAAAATGCTAAACATTTGAAAAGTTCTGCCCATGTCCTAGGGTGAAACTCAAAAGAAAAAAGAAGTTTCACAAATGGTTTTAGTATCTTAAACACAATGTTTATTTTGCTTGCTACACTACGCAGAGGTACATCTCTGCAAATTGGTTTGTGTTTGTAAATGCTCTGACCTCTGCCACAAAGTTTTTTCTATAGCAGTCTTCTTTATGATAGGTTCAGATCAATTTTTCTCTTCTGAATGAAGAGGCTGAACAGTAATGACATTTTTATTGCTTTAATCTATGTCAGATTGAAAAAGATACCAACACCCATCCAACAGTTAATAGGGTAGTTAATGCAATTCCCAGTCTGAATTTAAAATTAACAGTTAATAGGGAAGTTGATGCATTTGCCATTTGAAGGGCAAGAGATGAGATTTTGAGTCCTCCTTACAGAGCACTCTCTATTTTTAAAGTAATATGGTGCAAACAAAAAAGGTTTTATATACAAACTTGAAAAAAAGATGTCATATTTGATGAAGGACACAATGCAACTTACTTAAGTCTATTGTTAAAGGAATATACTGGAAATATCTGTCATCACACACAGGCATCAGCCTCCTGCATGTATTGCAGTGTACAGCCAAGTCCAGAGCTCCTGCCCTCCATGACAATGTCAAAGGCAGCACAGACAATTCAGGAAACAGTAGGGTTAAACAGAGATTTTGTTTACCCCTACTGCTGAACTTGTATTTATGAGACATTTCACAAGCCATTTTACCTTAGCTATACTTTAGCTCTCTACAAAGAATTAATAATATTGAATTTGACTCTGTGTCCTATACACCCACTCTAAAAGTTCTAAACAAATTTGTTACGACTTACTTTTGTGAACACCACTCTATACCTCCAAACAAAGAATTATGAAAGACTTTCTTTTCATTCTGCCTAACCATATTGATGAAACAAAAATTAGGAAGATAAATGGCAATTTATTTCTAATTTAATGCCTCACGGATTTGAAGTAGATACATTTATTTCTTTCTGCCAGTTGCCATTTCCCTCTCATCTGCAACATACAATAAACATAAGAGCAAAGGACAAAACATGCTGCTGATATGAGGCATTTCACAGAATTCTCCACAGAATGCCTTACTATTAATTGAATGTTGTCTTTTCTAGGATAAAACACACTTTCTTAAATAGTGGTATTCAATGCTTGGATATCGACTACAAAGACACTACTGGTTTGTACTTTATCTTCAACACTTCCTTCCCTGAATTTCAGAAGTTAGCCTCATTAAACTTTTATTTACTCTTTTTATACTAGTATGATTGAGTCCTTCCAATAAAGTTAAACTGTCATTTAAAAAAAATAAAGTACATTTTTGACAACAGTCTTCCTATGCAAAGTATTTATTCTTTTAGTATTTTCATATTCTAAGAATCTTTTGGATATGCTTAATCCATGAGCATGTACTTAACAATTGGACTATGATACTGAAAGTCTTTTCCTACCTAAATGATTCTATAATTTTAAGTATACTGAATTGAAAAAGCAAACCCACAATGTTAATGGATACACATAGAGTCACTTCAGCTGAATTTAAACATTCAATACTGAGGACTGAACACCTCTAAAGGGGTAATAGTTTTTATTAAGGTGTAAGCATCAAAAGCAGAACAGTTCCTGAATTTGCCTATTCAAAAACTATCAAAACTCAGCACATATCAAAACTGCCACACAGGTCCCACGGGAGATATTCTGTTCATTGTCAGTGAAACAGTAAAATGATACTTGCTTTGTTTGTCCTCATTTTCAAACAAAGGTACAATTACAAATAATCAAGCCAGACACCAGAGGGTCTGAAGCTGTATTCTGTAACATACATTACCTGTTAGCTAGAGGAACCAGGTTTAGCTGTTCCTTTTACACAGCAATTTAGGTTTTAAGACAGTTCTGATTTTAGTAAGGAAAGATTTAATTTTTTAATATCTATTTAATATTTATTAATAATTATACTGTTTGCTGTCTCCGTTGAAATTGCTGCACTACAGCAATTATTATCTTCATATACGAACTTTTCCATAAGACTGCTATAATTTAAACTCTGAAATTCAAATTAAATTACAATCTTTCAAATTTTTTGCCCTTAGGCACTCAGTTCAACTTGAAGTACTGAGCTGTCCTTCTAAGCAAAAGATGAAGGTCAAACAAAGGACACTTTTCTTTCAGTAGAAATACTGAGTTTCTACTCAGCTCTTGTATCTTTAATGAATAGCTGACTGATAAGGTAAAAAGACAGGGAACACAGATAAACCTGTCAACTCAGAACAAAAACTTCTGTTCAATGCCACCTTTTGTAGATAAAGCAGAAACATTATTTTAGAATACACCCTGAATTACCATCCTGCAAACCATCATGAAAGCAGCCTCATCTACATAATCATTTAACTATACATATTTTTCCAACATACCTCTGTGCAATGGTTGAGGCATGGTTAAAATCTGGATAAGCAAAAGGGATGAGACATCTCTGTAAAGCACAGGAACTTCTGGCAGCTCTTCACTTACCAGCCTGGAAATAAAACCAAAAGAAAATCACTTCTGATACTATAAACCCATTTTCATGTTTTATTTTGTATTTATTTTAAATAGTATTACATTTGATATCAAGTTTACAGAAGCCTAATACGTGACAATTTGCTAACTGATCTCAATTTTAAAACTGCTCTCATATGAAAATAATGTTACTCATGTAATAACTCATGAGGAAATTACCATTTGGATACCTCATTCTGTTGAAACGTTTTAAAACATTCAAAACTGCCTAAACTCATTACAAGTATATAGAGAGTCAAGGAATATTCAAACAGTTGAATTGGTTTCCAAAGCATGGCATTTCATGCGTATACATGTAACTAGGCTGTAACAATAATGTTACAGGGAATTCTCCTATTAGAAAACAGAGACCTTAGAAAAGCTATGGCTTTCCTTCACCTAAAGAAATGAAGCCATGACAGATGGGATTATGCAATCTTACACAGAGTCTTTATTAAACTCCCTAGATGTCTAGAATGGCAGCAAATAAGCACAGAGATAGTGGAAACTTTTCAATTATCCAGATTTACTGTTGTAACATCATCTTGTTTTCCTTTACTAAAAAGCAGAAAATGCTTGCAGATAGGAGGTAGTTTATAGTTTTGTGTAGCAATACTCAACAAAATTCCAACAGTATTCTTCAGGTTCAACAGCTAAGTCAAATGGCAAAACAAAAATCTAACGGTGAAAAAAATCTTTCTTCCCTCTTTTAACTAATATGGGGCATGATGGAGATCTCAAGCAGGAGCAGGCTTGAGACAAAATATGATACACACTCCTCCCCTGTGAGCCTTCCACTTCTGCAACACGCACTGGTACAAAGAGCTATGTGGGTTCTTACTGCCCTTGGCAAGCAGTGGTGGTGCTGCTGATCTGTGCCACAGGAGCCACGCTGCAAAGTCCTGGTCTCACTGACCTGAGTCTCCCAGGCACAACAGAGTCCTCTACCTATGGCCAGCAGTGCTGCAAGGGAACAAACTGAGCTCTTGCAGACCATGTACTGCAGAATGTTGCCTGTATGTGGTGGTATGTGGATATGTGGATGCATGAGTGGGATCTTTAGTGTCCTCAACAGCTCTGGGGATTCAACCAGTTTATCATCTCTGAGGCCCATAAACATGGTCCTGCTTTTGGAAGAAGGCTACATAGTTACCGATTTCCTGAAAACTCAGGCATCTTTCTACAGAAAGCACTGCCAGGGGTCATCTGTGATACAAATTTGAACACATGGAAGCAGTCATACAAGAGTAGGATTAAAAGAACACTTACGGTCACATGGTTGACTGGTCTTG
Source organism: Pseudopodoces humilis (assembly GCF_049639895.1). Taxonomy (NCBI): domain Eukaryota; kingdom Metazoa; phylum Chordata; class Aves; order Passeriformes; family Paridae; genus Pseudopodoces; species Pseudopodoces humilis. The sequence continues at coordinate 19,450,854 of NC_142207.1, read as the reverse complement.
TAAAATGAAATGACAGAAAACATGGTCTAACTGGTCCTTTTGAATCAATGATCCCAGACACCAACAAAATAAACACCATCTATAACCACTTGCTATAATCAATCATTTAGTAAAATTATTGTTTCTAAGCACTGTTATATATATATATGAGCCTCCTAAACAAAACTTAAATATTCTAAAAATCAGTACATTGAACTCTAAAGAAGACAAAGGGGGCAAAAATTTGTATCACACTGCCAAGCTTCATTTTCGAAATTATACAGGCCATAAAGATACTCATCTCACTATGTCTCTCTAATTCTACTTTAACCTATAGCTAGTTCTACTTCATGATCTACAATGCTGAATTTTAAAATAACCCCCATTTTGTAATGACTTTAAAACCATGGACATCCCTTAAATTCCTTCTCATCTTTAATTCTTCATTTATCTATAAATTTGGAAAAATTTAATTTGGAAAAACATTTAAAAAATCTGACTTACTCTGGTCGTGTTTAGCTGAACACTCTTTTTTGACAGATGTTATCAATATTGTTTAGCAGTCATGTAACAATTAGCTCAAATACCAGTTCTGTCAAAATTATTAAACATATATATTTACACAATACCATAATTGACTGCCAACATCACACGTAAATGAACTCTTTTGCACAGGCAGGACCAACTGAATTACTTCTCTAATTTATTTAGTTCATAAGAATTGAGAAGCAAAGCTACATTAAATGTCAGGGGTAGATAAGCTGCTTTTGCTTACATCAAGTACTGCAGCACATGAAGCACTTAAAAACTGCTCTGTCATTTATTAAGAGCCTCAGAAACTTCTTCATTATGACAATGAAACTGAAACTACAAAATGTGTTAAGAAATGTGTTTTATGGAAATTGTCTATTCCGTTAATCCCCAAAGCATATAAGAAAGCTTGATAAATCTGACTACAAAAACTTGTGCCACAGAAGCACTTAATAAAAAGGAAGCAAGTACAACAGCAAATAGGACCAAAGTAATATGAAATTATTCAAATGTGTAACAGTTGTATGCTGAATCCATTTTAAAAAGGGAGTTGGTGAAAATAAACTATACAGTGTAAAATGAACAAGTCCTAAAATGAAAGATGCGAAGCTCAGCTTTCTCTATGGAAATGACCTCTTCTCCAGCCCAAGGTAACTGGGCTGCACCTCTGTGCCAAAGCCAGGGCTGCCTATCACCTGACAGCTGCGAAACTGCCTCTGTATTCTGCATCCTCCTCCAGAAAGCTGTTATGCAGGAGTCACTTCTTTGGGAATGTATACAGAGAAATGGGAAATTCTGTACTCTGAAATAAGCAGCATTTTGCTTAGGGTGATTCCTTATATTAATGCTCCCCATTCCCTCTTCTCTCAACCAGAGATACTTAAAAGTTTTTGGTCGATGCTAACTCTAATTATAAAGGTAGAAATTCAATAAGTAAAGTAAAAGTTGTGAGCCTCACACCTCTTTAAGTTAAGGCAGAAAATCTGAGACACAGGGATATAGATACACCTAAACTAAGGCTTCAACAACTAGGTCAAACTTATATTTTCTTCACAATTTGCAGGATAAGAAGTAAAGCCCACAAATCCCAGATGGCAGAAAGGTCAATCTAATACACAGCTTCTGATATTCACTGCAAGAAAGCAGAATACTACTATTTATTCTGGCTGCACCTTAGGATATAATCACAATTTCATATTTGCTCTTCATTGTGTCACAGCAGATTTTACAGCAGGTCAGTTTCTCATTATACATTCACTGACAGTACTAACATTGGGCATCTCTTTTACTGCAGTGCCCCCAGCAGGCCCTTGTCACCCATTCCCAAATTAATTCAATTTAACCTTTTAAAAACATGGATTTGTTGCTCGACTTTGTTCACGCAGCGTGCCTGCCCAAGTTACATTAGCACAGCCAAAGAAGATGGTGAGCTGTAGTGTAGGGGAAGGAAGAAATAGCCAAGAACAAATACTCCAAAGCTGGCACTACTGTCACAAAACCTATGTACTGTAACACATGTCCTGAGAGACAGCTGTTTCAGGCAGGCTTTTTTTTGTATGGAATAGATCGCATAAGTCCTGTCACAGCCTGTGATGTATAGACCACCTCTTGCATAAACCTTAACTAAACCCTGCTAACCAAATACCAGGGTTTAATTAAGGTTTATGCAAGAGGTGGTCTATACATGCATCCTACTCTCTCTGTCTCAGAGTATCTTCATAAAAACTGCATTTTTTTTCCCCATTTCACAACAGTTTCTGTGATGGAGATGTGACTTAAGAGGTTCCTACACACAGCTGCTCAATCCTATCCCTGAGCTGCAGTTTGTTGCCCCAATACGACACCATAAACAGTCTCTGAAGCGATCTAGCTTAGAATGAAACAGTGAAACACTGTAGTAAAAATAACCCAGCATTTCAGTTTATCATGCAGTTCCTCCCTCCAAGTGCTTCTACTGAAAAGATCCTAAATGTTTCACCAATCCATTCTTTGCTAACACATTCTGTCTGTCAAAATAGACACAAAAATCTCAGCCTCCATAGAGATTTAAATTTTAAAAAACATGTATATCTTTTCATTTCATGTTTGTTGGTCCTGAAACTGTGACTATTTGGACTAGTCCATTAAATTCACATCTAGGTTTAGTAATTATTGCCTCCAGCTGCTCCTTGCCTGCCCCCTGCCAGAAGCTATTATTCCCCCTTTGCACCACAGTAATTGTTTATTTGATCACTATTGAAACCAGATCTGTCCCTACAACAATTTGCTTAAGTACAGCCTGTGGGACCAAGCGTACAGTTAATTTTGCAATATAAACTGCACAGGACAAATAATCTACTAAACCATCCACAGTTCACCAGATTTACCTTCTTTTTCTCCCTCATCTTCCAAGCAGTTCACATTATTTAGGCCCTTTTTGATAGACTATCTTCTTGCTCAAGATTTCCTTATTTCTACTTTACCTTGCTGCTTCCGCTTGAGGTCCTTCCTATATTTCCTTTCAATTGCCATTTTCAGGTACAAGGAGATCTAAATACAATTGTAGAAGACACCAGACAAAACCAGTGGTTTTGGGAAGTACAGTGAAGCAATTCTGTGAGACTCTTTAAAAGTTACTTTGATCAGTTCTCCCAGACACAGGAAATCTAAAGCATTATTTATGAAGAATGACAGCTGAATTGTAGAAAACTCAGATAAAAGTTGTGGGTTCTACATCTGGGTAGTTCTATCTGTAAATATTTATGTATCTTTAAAGAAAACAGCTGTAATTAAATAAGTGTTAGAAGATAATGTAATGGCACTTACATTCCACAGATTTTTGCATGTGTGGAGGGGTTTTTTCTTTCCATTTTGAAAATTATACTTTTAAATAAATAAAGATTAAACTAGCTTCTCTGGAAAACTGCTTTCAACTCAAATAATAAAGTGAAAATTAAATAGAAGAAAATGATGGCATATTGGTTTGATGTTATTTTGCTTCTGTGACTTCCCTAAAGTTACATTGTTTGGAATCACAGTAATACAGTCAGAAAATATAAAAGTTTTTTTCTCACTGACATTTTTTTCTTACAACTCTTTGCTTGAAGTCTCATATGCAGGTCAGGCTGATGATTTAGATGACTTGGTTAACTTCAAAGTGGCAGAATGCCATTCACATCTAAAATCTGCAATGATTATTTCTCCACCATCCTCTTAAGCTTTTTCAGTTTTCAGCAGTGTGTCACCTTCTAATGGCTCTGAGCACTCTTTTCTGTACCTGAAAAAATCTGCTATTCTGTCCTTCTCAAAAGGCCATGTGACTCTAAGAAGTGTGCAATCAGATCATACACACCAATCCTATGAATGCCAAACTACCACTTCAAATTTCTGCAGTATAATTACAGATACTCATTTTATGCTCCAATTTATACATGAAAAACATGTCCTCAAATTGCCTCCTTCGTAGCATGCATAAGGACGGGAAAACATTCCAAGGAGTAAGCAAAAATATTCCAACTCAAAAGCATCTGTGCATTTCACCAGTAAATTATTTCATGGCAAAATTGATGCTATCTCAGTTGTAGCTTCCTACAAACTATTTAGGACTTTGTGCCAAACCAATATCATCAAGTCTACCATGAAATATTGAAAACCAGTGCAGAAAACACAAGAATGGCTCAAATGCATTCCCAGCATGCAACACATTCTGCAAAGCAAGGCATCACAGACCTACAGTACCATTAATTTCTAAGTGATTCAAAATATTGCCTAATGAAATCTAACATACTGCACTTTAGCCTTGACATGACCAATGCTTGGTGAATTCCATCAGCTCTGTGAGCCCCCCTCTGTTAACAGCTTGCTTCCAAAGCCAGCAAGCTCTTCAAATGCCAAAATAAGGAGTGCATGATTTGTCCCACAGCCATTCTGGCCACATGATCTTAATTCTGCCTCATGTAACTCAGCCAACCATACACCAAATTTATTAACATCATCCCACTCTTCAATCTAGGTCAGGTCTCAATCAGAATCACATGAAAACAGACCCCCAAAGCAGTTTGAATGCGTGCTGAACAGCATAGGTTTTCAGGTTATAAAATGCTTGATGCTTTCTTCTGCTAATTGTCTATAAATTAATCTCTTGATACAGTTTAATTACTCCAATAATCTAATGTTCATTGCAAAAACAATCCTGGGTCCAAGAGAACAATAAAATCTTAAATTAGAAATGACAACAAATGTTTTAACAGTCTTCCCAGTTTGCAGTTAGGGTTGTGGCATCACTATTCCAGACCAGTTTTTGAAATTGCATGATGTTTTCTACCTCAGACTCCTAAAAGCACTGACAAACTGTCCTGGGGTGACTTTATGATACTGGTATCCCCAATCGTCTGGTTTATGTTATATATTAAGTTCTGCACCTTTAAGACTGGCTTTGAGAGCAAGAGAGGGGGAAGAAGAAGCGCGCAGTTTGTGTTAATATATAACATAAACCAGACGATTGGGGATACCAGTATCATAAAGTCACCCCAGGACACAAACACACAGCTGGATAGGGACTAAAAGGACAGTCTTTTGACGTAATTGCAAGCTACAAAATGTACAGCTTAGTATGAAGAAGATGCTTAAGGTGCTAAGAGAAAAAAAAATGTACTGTTTTCCTCTTATAAGGAAAAATCATAATCTGGTTTTAGGCAAGAAACCTTTCTCCTCATCACCAAGGTAGAATCTGCAAAGTGATGGGTCTTAAGTCAAGTAAGGAGATAAGCCCTTGCAGAACAAAGTACATGGTTCAATTTATTATATTGTTAATCCTTATACAGATGTGTATGTAAGGTTCATGTTTTAAAAGCAAACTCAGGTAAGTAACTTCCTTAAAATAATAAGGTTGATGAAAATTTTTAGCTTAAAATATAATTATTTCTCACATATATTGGACCTATTTACATTATTATTGCATTATTAACCATTACTCAACTTTCAATAAACTACCAACTTATCTCAATGTAAATGTTGTTGAGCATCAAGAACAGCAGTCCCTCATCCACTTACCCAATACTATTCAATTTGCACGTGCTTAATTCTGCAAGAGGTGCATTTAAACTCTAGCTCAAAACTGGTATTTGTCAGATTTTTATGTAAAACAAATCGGAAAATATATTTTTATAAATTCATACATACAGTTTTTAGATGTTCAATCCATCAGCATACCTCACATAGAATTTAAATTAAGACAGAAAGTTACCCCAAGTGCCTCTGTAAGGATGTTTCTTTCACCAGATAAAACTGATATTGGGTAAATTAAAATACTTGCTCTGAATTTTTATCCTGCAACGGCTGGGTTAGTTTTCTCCAGGGATTGTATGCAGAGTCTATACTGTAGAGGCGCATGTGCATGGCCAACACGTGAAACAGCTGATCTGAAAGGTGAAGAAGACAGTTTGCTGAGTATTATATACAGTGATATGAACTCTTTTACATTAAATTGCCATCATGTATTTTGCAAGATTCTGAGAAGCCTGTCACTTCATTCCAAATAAGCTTGTACCTTAACAAGCATAATTTTGTTAAGGATTGATTTATTTTCAAAAAAAAGGATTTGAATAGAAGATTCCAATAGAAGGCAGTGAACACATGCATATATACAGAAAAATGTTTCAGAGAAAGGCTGTTTAGAATGCTTTGACTAGATCTCAGTTGTTTTGGTGCTCCACGTACTTAATTACAGGCCTTTTTAAAAAATCCTGTTTCATGTGCTATTATGCTGCCAAGGTTCCATGTTCACTTCAGTTGCCTCTCCAGTTTATGCCAGAAGTGGTGATTTCCTAAACAATTCTTAATAGGGACTGATATACTTTAAACTGATATACTTTTAGCTTTCATTCCTCTCTCTCACAGTTAAGTTCTGTGCACAACATATTTGAAATTTAATCTAAAATTGCTACAAGTTCTTCCCTACAGCAGAATCACTTTTGTTCTTCATCTTTAAAAGGTTTAATATTCCTTCTGCCTTCATATGGTTATTTTGTAGGTAGCTTGTGGACAAAAAAATCCCCAAACCAACAAACTTCTGACAACACATCAATGACACTAAAGTAGCAAGAGTCTTTATAATGTCAGAGATTTGTCTGTACAACCTGCAGGCAGAGTTCACTGATATTCATCATTTCAAAACCTTCTGTACTTCCACTGTATTAAAATCATCATTTGCAAAACACTTGCAGAATTTTTCAGAGGATGCATAACTACTCATGGAGATTTACTGCAGTATATTAAAATGCACATTGTATATTTATCTATGAATCATCTGATCACACAAATAAAGACAACATCTAACCCTTCCTTCCATTAAGCTACCCAAGTAGGCAAGCACCATTTAGGTCAAAAGCATTTGCAGAAAGGTACATGCAATAAAAAGCACAGAATGTTTTGCACTGGAAGGGACCTTTAAAGGTCATCCAGTCCAAGCACCCTGCAATGATCAGGGATATCTCAAACTACATCAGGGACTATTCAGAATTCACTTTTTTTCAAGGAATCTTTTTTTGTCTTCATAGGTTTATACTGAAATAATTAAAGTATCATTTCCCACAATTTTGCTTGCTTTTTTCTTCCTGTCACACTGTATCTTGCTATGGGGTGTCATGCTTTTCTCATGTTCAATTTTCCAGGACCCTGCTTCCTTTCTCCCCTTTCATTTTAACTTTCTCCCTTAGCATCCTGACATCATCTTTCCTCTCCACCCCTTTTTCTTTCTCTTGATCCCTTCCCATCTTTCTCTCTCCTTCTCTTTAAAACCCACTTGCTCAACCTACACACTCACAGGTCCTCTTTTTCAAGTAGAATAGCAGCTATTAATTTATTTTCCATAAATAGACAATTACTCAGAGGTATGCAATGGCCAAAAGAGTCGCATGACGAAATCAGCTGACTGCTAGAGCCTGAGGGCTGTAATTAGCTCCTGGGGTTTGTAAAATAATTGGAGCTGTAGATGGCATTGGAATTGATAGCTGCCACCTGCTTTCTGAATAAAAACAGTCAATGAGGACAAAATAAGTAATCTTTACTCCTGGCAAGAGATTCTTAGCAAACCAGCTTTGCTGATAAAGTCGAAAACTTTGAAAATATACTTACATTCCATCAAAATAATAAAAAAACCTCTCAAGCATGGTTTTATTTGGAATTAAACCCATGAAAATATCTGTCCCTTCCCTCCTGCCTGTTCACTAAAATGAATGCTTTTTTTTCCTCAGCTGGTTCTTGCTTTAAATAGAAATGGGCAACTACACAAAATGGAAAAAAAATAAAATTGAAAATTGTTCAGAGTAATTAATTCATCCCCTGTTCCCTTAGCAGCTACTCTCCTGAGCTTTTACTAATATGAAATTAAGCAGGCAAGCATCAAATTCTAGCACTGGAGAATTTATTTGTAAACCCCAAATGTGTAAGGCTTATGGAATGGAGCCACACTCTGCGTGCCTGGGTGTGCCTGGCACGCCGTTCAGCAGCCGTGCAGGACAGCACGTCCTGCCTGCCAGCGGGGCCGTACGGCTGGAAGCACGTCCAGCGCCGGGACAGAGCCTGGCCCCAGAGCTCAGCCCGCGCCTCACGGCTCCAGCCAGGGGCACACACCGAGCCTCCTCTCTGCTTCACACCACAGTCACTCCAATTGCTTCACTCACCACTTACTACGGCTACGAGGTACTGGAGAAAGCCAAGGAGAACACTGGAGCAATGGAAAGCAAGAACTGGCAACTTGATAGTGCACAAAGTCCTCGGTGCTGCACCACGTCCCTATGCCTGAGGGACTGGCAGAAACCTGCCCCGAGCCAGAGGAATACCTGAGGGCTTTTCCTGTGTATTTGGAATGTATAATTCCAAAGCATAAGCACAAAAATACAGAATGTCCTCCCATTTTCTTATACCCGACTTAGAACCTTTAAAATACAAATAAGGACTGTTTTTAAACAAGTAGCAGGAAAACACTACCCTGACAACGACCCACAAACATCAATCGTGCCCACGCCTGTAAAGAGTGGGAAGGAAGGTCATAACCTCACCAGGTATCCCAAACCTCTCTGCCCTTCACGGTCCATCTTCCAGCTGATTCTCTCCAGGAGAGCCCCTCCTTGTCAGGGGAAAAGGCAGGACCTGGTTGTAGCTCAGAGTCACCAAAAGATCATTCTTAATCAATTTTTGTAGGAAGAATATTAATTTCAGAAAGTGCAGCCGGAAAAAAAATGGAAAAAATTTCAATATGATCATCCTCTTTTAATAATTTTGTAATAATATTTGAAGCAGGCTGCATTCAGATAATTTGAATAAATATAAAAATCACACAATTTGGATGCACAATATAACTTATTGCAGAAAAGTCATCATGGGCTTGGCAGGATTCTAAAATTTAGACATTTGAGTGGGCAAGATTACCACTGTTTTAAAACGTGATCACAGACCCAAGTATTACCTACATTGACACACTGCTGTCACAACTCTCAGCCTATGTCTTTGTTTTCATAGAATACATATAAAGCTTAAACAATGCCTCATAGAATCATCTAGATTAGCAGTTAGAACTAGCTTTCAGTCGTATTAGCATTCCTTAATCCATTTCTAAAAATAATGAAAATAACTCCGTTGTTGTTATTGTCACTGCTGTTCTTGGTAGATTTACTTCTTGGAGTTAATCTATTGTGAGAGAGGGGCATTAAACTCAATTGGAGTCTGTACTTTCAACAGAGCAGCTCAATGGCTAAGACACTCTGCACTGGGACTGAAGCTATAAGAGAAAGCATTATAATATTGCTACTGCTACAAATCCCAAAGATATTTTGTCTATAGACAAAATATACCCAAAGTGTACTTTGTCTACATATCCACACTGCCCCAGCACCTGCATTCTTTACTGTTTTTTATAATAAAGCACACTCATTTTACAGATGTTGACAAAGCTCTTAAAAATATTCTGCTATGTTACAGTGCAAAAAGCAGAAGTCCACAATGGCAATTTCACAGCCCTTCTCAGGTTTAGTGTAATATGCACAGCACAAAAGAATACTAAATTCAACACATAAAAAGATAGCAATTTGATAGATGAATGATAGAAGTTCTAAAAAATTCAGTGCTCAATTGACAAAAATTGACCTGGGAAGTTGCATTCAGATTTAAGTTTTGGTCTCATTCATAATCTTGGTTTGATCTCTGCCAGAGTGATCCCAAATATCTACATATGTTTTTCTGCCTTTTTTTTCTACTTGTTTTTTTCTGGTCTCTTGACTGGTAAACTCTCAAATTACCAGATTTCAAATCAGATTATGCTTTCTATTATTAATTCCAATTCCACAATGTAGTGAAATGTGCTGTCATAATAAAAACAAAGAAAACGAAGGAATTAGCTGCCTTTTTATTGCTTGCAACAGTCTAGATAATGTGTTTATACCCCAGTCTCTATTTTAGGACATATGCTGCTGTCATGGAATTTTCTGTCTTGATCCAGTTTTCCCTTTTTACATTCCCTAAATTAGTATTCATAATTACAATGTGAAAACATCAGGCAGTGACACAGCAGTTCACTGCAGGTGGAACTGAAAACATCTTTGTCTCAGCTGTGAAGAACTTACCAGACCAGGGAAGCTTCTGCCTTCTCCCAAAGTTTACTGGGACTATCAAGAAGGATGTAGATTATAACTAAAACCACTTGATACAACCCGATGGGACTCGATTGTCAATAAGGAGATTGAGAAGTATTTTCCTCCTGGTAGAGATTTACATAGTCCACTTAGCAACAGCTGACAACATCTTCCCATTCATCACTGATCCAGTAGACTTGCATCAGTAAAAAAAACATGAAGGTCAGCAAAAGCCTATTAAGGCATTAAGACTGGATAGTCTTTTCAAAATCTCTTACATCTTCACTAAGTCTTAATTGCTGATGAAGCAGCTAATTACCCTCTACACCAAACTCACCAGTGTATGAAATCAACTTTAGCAACAGAATTCTAACAATACCTATCTTCGCTTCTCCCACACTAGATATTAGTGGCACACCAAGTGCTTTAGAAAATACTGAAGATCATTTGCTAGTGAGAAAAACTGCTTTTTCCAAGTTAGCATGAATGGGCACCAAGGATCTGCAGACTGACAGCTCCGAACTGAAAAAAACTCCAAAACAAGCAAATCAAACAACCCTAACACTGCCACACCAAAAAGCCCAACCAACCACAGAAACCCACTGTAGCAATGCATTCCTGAAAACTATTTTATTCTCTTTATTTTCAGTGGCTGCAGAAAGCTGTGTATGACTCTTTGCAACCATATCCACATCAATTATTATAGGAAAGAGACAGCTGCAATTCAATCCTGCAAGTCATAAATGAATTAGGTTTTCTCCCAACCAGAACTACTAAGCGGCTCCAAGTGTCACTGTCTATATTCATTAAATGGAGACAGCCATTATTTTCAACATGCTTGAGAAATTTGAAACAGAAGAATCATGAAGAGAAACAAGGTGTTTCTATGCTCACAAAAACACTAAAAGCACTGATTAAACTGATACTAACACCATAATCAAAATAAAGGCTTCAAATGAGTGAGAAAAAGAAAACCAAAACAAACCAACCAACCAAAATAACTCTCACGTAGCAATACTGTTTTTCAATCTTTAGAGCCACTGCAGAAGTTACAAAGGTGCTAGATGTTCTGCTTAAGAAGAGTTTAAACAACTCTTAAATAATTTTTTGATGTCCAGTTGTAAATAACGTCCTTTCCAATTAATGAAGTTGATGCTGCAATGCCAGACTGCCATTTGTGGGAAGCATAAGGAGCTCATTTACAGAGAAACTGAAACCAGTGGACAGGAAGGTAAAATATTTAATATTTACCCAAAACCCTAATTCTATCCTTCTCAGAAAGGGGAAAAAGGAAAAAAAACCAAAACAACAAAACAACCAAAACTCAAAGAAACAGACAGACAGAAAATAGTACTATTTGAAAGTTAAAAAAGGAAGATTATAAATTAATTTATACGTTACTTTTAAATTCTGTGGGACTGTTCACCAGCTACTGCGAGATTACCAGAGTATGAATAGCAAAGACAAACATCTACACAAGTTAGAAAGGTCACAGAATCAGAGAATGCTTAGGGTTGGAAAGGACCTTAAAGATCATCTAGTCCTGACCTCCCCAGACCCCTGCCATATTCTATTAGACCTGGTTGCTCAAGGTCTTCCATAAAAATGGTACAGAGAAATCATAATTATTCAGCTTTAATGCTGTGTTTTGACCCTGTTTGACAAATACAGAACAATGAAGACAAACAGGTCTGTTACACTTTATAAAACAGAGGAGTAAGAGAAATAAGGTGTTATGTTTCTTAATTTTCCCTAAACCCAAGAGAATTTGCAAGGCCATAGACTCTAAAACTGTAATGTAGTCCTTCAAATAAGACTTGATTTTTAATTAAAAAGTAATAGGATACGATTTGCATTTTTTGGTCCCACACACATACAAAACTTTAAGCCTAAAAATAGCAATTTTGCAGCCAAATTTTCTTCACCATTCTTCTCACACGTACTTGGTCACTAAGAGCTACATTAATCATTCTTAATTTCACTTCCCAAGAGGAGCTGCCCTCATGGTGCAATCTACTTAAACAGCTCTTGACCTATTTGTTCCCACCATCTTCCCTGGTATTTGCTGCTGTAAGAGCTCACCTGGGACAACATAGCCTATTTTCTACAATATCCAATCACCAAACTTCACACTTCTTACAAATGTGTTACTACAGAGTGGTATGCTTAATCACAAAAGAAACCCCTCAGTATCTCACACACAGCAAAACCTAAACCAGGTTATGTTTTAGATTACTTTTGCTGAACCTGACATGAAACATGTTTATAAACAAAAGCAGTTTCAATACTGTGTAAGGAAGACTTTAACAAAACAGTACTCTGGTTCTAGATGGGGTATGGATTTTAAAAAACATATTTTCCTCACTGAAGAAGACAATGAAGAGGCTAAAGGTATATTTTAAATGAACTTTCAAAAACAGGACTGCTCTTAGAAAAATAATTACTATGGAAGGATAATAAAATATACTTCAGAATATGAATCTACAGAACTGCAATTTTTCATAACTTAAACACAAGGATATGGAAGGGGCAATGGAGGAGACACACAATTATATAATGGTATAGTGAAAACAAACCCTGCTATATATGTAAAGCTAACTCCGCTCCCACTAGTCATATTTAGCCTAATGTCCAAACCTAAATATAGTAATAATAAACAGAAATACTATATAGGTCTGTTCTAGTAGAATTCCATTACCTTACATTAAAAAACAAGTCTATTTTAATGCAAGACTAAATAAGACTAGATTGCTACATAATTTTACAAAGTACCAATACAGAACATAAACAACATGTGGACATTTTAACAATGAATAGATGACATTCACAGAACTCTGTGCTGCTTAACTCAGCAACACTTTCATATATGTAGTGCCTTTACCTGAAAGGCCTTGAATGTTTCTGGAGTGCAAGATAAATATTAAAAACACCAATATAGCTGACTTAGATGTAAATAAGAAAATTTACCATTCTACCCAAAACTGGAAAAAAACAAGTGCATTGTGGTAAGATGTTGTCCACACCCCTTTATCACAAATGTGATTATAATCCTTACAGCAACTGCTAAAGGAAAAAGCACTAGGTACAACACACTCAAAATTACACAACATTTTGAGAAAGGAACAGAAAAATATTATTGTAAACAAAGTGCAATGCATTGTAAGTAGAAAAAGAAAATAAAATCAAGCAAGATACGTTATCAGGTTTTAAAAATTCATCAATATGCTTTCCAATCAATATTCTAGAAATTTCAGATTAAACCCCTACATACAAATATATTTAAACAGTCAAATCACATCATGGGGAAAAAAAATTTCTTCTCCCTAAATATATACACAATTCTGAATACAAAGGGGATAACCTTGAAACGAATGAAATTAGTTGAAATACATTTCCTGGCACTAACAGAAGGCTTTTGTCCTAGGGGAAATGTGGACAGCATAGCACCTGGTGAGATTTCTTTGGTGGCTTGTCACCTCAAAGGGTGAGGAAAGCATCCCCCAGAAATTTGGTACCAAAAGGCAGAGGTGGGCCTAACTTTCCTTTTCCCTATGAAATCTGCTGCTATTGCTACATAAGCTTGACTTAAATAAGCATTAGCAGTGGTAGCAGTATTCTGGCAGGCTTTCAAATTTTTCCTGACAAAAGAAAAAATCTACGTGTAACTGTTTATATTCCAGTAAAAGATTAAAATATTTTCTTTAAAGAAAAAAACACTTCTGGCAGCAAAAAGTTGTTTTATTTGATAATTAATTAAAGATTTCAGAACAACAAAATTTGACAATTTCTATGAAAGAAAATTAACAAATCTTGGTGGAAAAACTAGGAAAATTAAAGACATGGGACATTGTAGCAGCATATTTCAAAGTATAACACCAAGGCATGAGCTATATTAGCATTCAGAAACCAAACTTCTTTCCTATTGCTAATAACAACCACGGTGAAACAAAGTTTTCCTGCTTCACCCTTAAAATACTTCTAGTATTACTCATAAAAATACAAACCTATTAAAAAATATTACATGCATAGTATGAAAATTGATTTCTAAGTAATTGTACAAGACATAAATAGCTCTACTGAAGAATTTGTACAAATTAGTTTTCAGATTTCTCTAACAGAAACAAAACCCCCAAGACTCCTTATGGCAGAAAAAAAAAAGGTTTTAGAAGTAAAAAGTTGATGTAATTTAGAAAATACCAGAAAGAATCAGACATTTTTACTCAATATTGTAATAATTTATACTGCATTTAATAACATGGAACTTACTTAAACATGATCTTTTCCCAGCTGTGCTTGCACCTCCTGAACACAAATTTCCTCCTCGATGGACCAGCTCAAGTTCCAAGTTTGTTCTGTAAAAAAAAAGGTAACAGTATTGAATAGAAAAACATTATTCAAGTTTCTATGGACACAGATGAATCATGACAAACTCCCAACATACACTAAATAAAAGAATACTGTGAACCAATCTTCAGTGTTAAATACTGCCAAACTACAACTCAGAATAAAACAAACTTTATCAAGATATTGTCATACGATTTTAAATACTGTATTAACATAGTAGTGTACTGAATTGTGAGGAAAGAATTTTAAAAAAATGTTGATTCTGTGCTTTATTCTGTATGTACACAGCATAATAAGGGAATTTATGTGCAAATCTGGAAAGACAATATATAGATTGGCTAACTTTCAGTCAATCATATATATTTAAAAAGTGTTCTCTTTATTGGCAGAGCTTTTGTTTCACTTTAAACAACCAGAAAGTACAATGGATATGGCATCAACTAAATATGAATACAGTCCAAATTAGACTTAAAGCACTACCCTTTATAGATAAGTCAGCTAATAAAAGCCTTGGAGGTTAATTCTGAATGAAATGCCATTCCACTGCAGCTCATTAGTATGAAAAAGGAGTTGTGTCATTGAATCTCTGCATGTCACACTGATGCTTTCTTTCTTAGTATTATTGTAATCTGATACTTAGGCACCAATTGTTTAGGCCAAATGTGATAATTTTGTTTACTTTTGGAATTGTATGTTGCAATACTGCATTATCTTTTACTCTCAAGATTTGGAGTAAACAATTTATGTTATATTCTCTGAGAGCCTGTTTCAGTATGTCAGCATACATTTTAAAAATCAAAATAAAGGAATATAATTCTATTATTCTGAAGTGTTGTTTTGCTAATTCAATCCAAACTGCAAATCTCTTTCTAAACATATTTTGTGCTTTAATGAAAAATGAAACAATTTTAGGTTCAATATAATGTGACTGAATCCATATTGAAATTTATTCTAGAATTTTAGGCACATAACATATCCAAGCTAACAACATCCCCCCCATACATTTAAGAAGACACTATGGGATGACTTTTATTCAAAACAAATTATTTTTAAGAATTTCAGCTTCATCAACTTGAAAGAATAATACATTTTGATATGCAGTGTTTGTTAAGATACTTTCCTGTGTTTTTAAAATAGCAACATTTCTGAATATTCCTATCCCTAAATTTGCAGCTTATGCCATCCATTTCTGAAGGAATGCTTTAATCCTCTCTACTCAGAAAAGGCAATTTAACATTGATAATGTGCCTGCTCAGAGCTCCATCTGGTTGCTGCTGATAAGGGCATCTGTGTGACAGGGGAATTTTCCACTCTTCAGGCGATTTGCAGTGCTCACTGAACTTCTGAAAATCTACCAGCAAGGAAGCAGGGACAGGGATTTCATATCAAAATAGCAACTGCAGATCAGCATGTGTTAGTTCATCATGGGAATGTGAAGGAAATCACTGTATTTCTGTGAACGTTCTGATAACTAATTTGAAGAACAAAATCAGTGACAGTCTTCCACTAAAACAATGATAATTAAGATTTAAATCAAAAAGACTTCCTGAATGTTTAAGAATAATTTTCTAGGTCTACAATTTTATATTTCCCTTTCACCAAGGCATATACGCCAATTTACAAAACAAACCTCAGGGGCAATTCTGAAAAATACCTCTTGTTGGTACATATGAGGTGTCATATAGTACCTTTTACTATAAGGAATGTAAGGGAAGTTATTTCTGTAATCATATACTCTGTTCACATATACAATACCAACTCTCACCTCCCACAGTTCTTCATTGTCCCCAGCTCCTCAAAGGCAGCACCTTATAGCTCAGCTTTCTTGGAAATGTAAGTATTAACCTTTTCCTTCAATATGTCTCTTTCAAAACATAACTTGGCATTAAAATGCACAGTAGAGAAAGCATCTTCTGTGAAAATGAACACTTGTCCTTCAGCAAATATCCTACATCAGGTACAGACCTCAATCATTTTTGAAGACCAGTGTATCTCACCCCTAATTTGAGCTCCCTTCTGCCTTGAGCACCTGTGCACCCTCTGCCCTTTACTGAAGAAAAGTAATGAAGAAAAACTGGGGGCAACTGATAGAAGTGTGAAGCACAGAGAGGTCTCTGAAAGAATCCTTTGCTATCTCAGACTCCTCAACATGAAGGAAAGAGAATGAGAAAGAAAATCTATACGAGTGTCTTCTTTTCCTATCTAGAAATCTCAACATCATTCACTGGAGCAAAAAATTTTGTAAAACACTGCCTGTATCCTCCTCATTCACAAAAAAAACCCTGAGAAAATAGATTTCTCTCAGCTGTCCTGACTCCTGATTACAAACAGGAGTTCTTACTACTTCATCCCTTCTTGGGGGCTTTTATTAAAGGAATGTATTGGTGGTGGGAAGGGTGATTTTGTATTTCTGAGAATTCATACCAGGACAGGGTAGAGGGAAGTAAAAATGCAGTGTCCTTTCCAGAAAGGGAATATATTTGGCTAGACTTGCTCTTCCTATTGGGACAGAAGAAGCATACTAAGCACTATCATTTTTCTCACTTCAGTTTACAAATACAACCCATACATGGAAAAACCCCAGATACTGAGACACAGATTCAGAAGGAAAGAACACATGGCTCTCACATTAGTCTATACGTAATTGACAGAAAACCCAAAAGGTTTGTTTGCACAGCCAACAAAAGCATGAAACCTACTGCTATGCAATACATAAACAGTCCTCCAAAATACTGCCACAAATTAGTCTTCAACACTTTGAATGTGGAACTATTAAAATTAAAGCTAGGCACACGTGATTTGGGATTGGCACCCTACACTAATCTCATAAATGCCAGCAAAGACAAGGAGGAATGCACGAAAAGGGTACAAATTCAACAAGATATGACTGTTGGAAAAGCAGGAGGTAGCCAAGGAGCTGCTGTTGTGCATGCAAGTCTGGATGGCAAGACCTAGAATGCCTCTTTTGCTAGGAAAACAGACAGCAGCCAGCCCTCCCACAAGGTGGCAAAGAGTTCTTTCATTGTTTTTTTTTTCTCTGTTACTGGTGACATATGCCTGGGCAAGCAAAAATGAAGAAAAGTAAGTTCCTTTTTTCCTGAAAGAGAAAGAATAACCTGCATCAACTGGCTACATATCGTTTCACATTCCCTCCCATTCCAGCATGTAGTAATCTACTGCAAAGCTGGCATTCAGCTGTAAACTAGCATCTTTGAGGACAGGAGATGTCATTTTCTGATTGAAAATGGAACATTACTTGTAAGAAGATTAAAAGCATTTAATTCACATGGAAATTGATGGAGGTAATCAAAATAGCATTGTACTGAAATGCTCATTTACACAAGGGTTAAATACCAGGAAAAACTGCAAGAGCTGTAGAAGGTCTGACCAAAACCAATTAAATGCTTCAGAACACCTGGAACTAGAAATGTTCAAAGATTACTGTTGGTAAGGGACACAAGGGTATCATTATCTCAAGAACAACTCTGGATGGAAATAAGGAAGGAACAGGTTGAATGACAGGAATAATTTAGAGAAAGTAAATTACTTTAGTACGTAATTTTAATTGTGGACAGTGCGTAGTTTGATTATTTAAAATTAAACACATAATAAAATCATACAAAGAAATGCTTCTAGTTTGGAAGATGATATACAGATTTATTTCCATAAATACAAACTGTAAAGTTATATTAAATGTCTATTTAAAAGTTTAACTTTTTTTAACCCTATAGTTCTTATGCAATTATCAAGTAGTAGAAGCATGTAAATCTGGATTGCTGCACTGAAAAGCAAGAAAGATTAACCACCTTGAAGCTGATCTGCCAGGTTCCCTCATTAGAGATCTTACAATTTATAGTAACAATAGAGAAGGTTGGATCCAACACCTGAAATTCCTCAAACATGCATAAATGGAAAATTGGTGACACAAGTCTAACAGGAAGAGGTCACAAGGGGTACAAGTGACGTATCCTAATCTTAGTGGTCAACCACAATTTCTCTCTCCAGCAGTGCAAGCAGCAATGAAATGCTGTCCTAGTTTGAGGTATTTTTAACTCTTTGAATGAAAACAAATTTTGAGCTCTGTGTGTAAATATAAATGTAATATATAGATATATTTAAAATATGTTTAGATAGCATTTTAAAAGTTATATAACACTGTACCCAGAAAAAACACCATTTTTGTATTTTAAATGGCATGGTTACAGGTAATCATACTGTGATATGTGAAATATTCATTTTGAGTTCTTTGTATTTTTGGGAGGGTATTTAATTGTATTGATCAAACAGGTAATTGCTAAAAATCCCAACATTACTTATCCTCGTATAGCATATACCACTTAAAACATGGAATAATCCTTTAAATTGCTATGTATAGAATTTCATAGCTCGTCTGTATCAGTTAAAATACTAGGAAAGAATACAGATAGTGTTTCTTTTAATAGAATAATACAATAACCCAAGTTGGAGGAGACTTCTGGAGATTAGATGGTCTAACCTTCTGTGAAAAGCAGAACCTTAGATTTGATTGCCCAGAGTCCTGCTGAGTCAAGCCTTGAATATTTCCACTGCTTATATACTAAGACACACAGCAATCAGAGTTTATGAAACTGCCACAAAAAAATGCTACTCAATGACATCACTTCTATGCTTGCAGTTTCTCTGCAGTCAGCACCTTCCCTGCAGGCCTCAGTAAATCAGAGTTTAGAAAATTATTTTCTTAATGAGTATTTCAAGTTCTTATGGGAAAACCTGGTATTACAGTAACTGTGAATAATTAACCATTCAGAATACCGTAAAATTAATGGTATAGGAGGGACTGATTTTCTTGGAGAGTGCATGTGACACTGACAGCTCTGAAACTACAGTCAAACATCACAAAGAAAATGCTGCTCATTTCAACACTTTGAGAAGTGTAAAGACTACATGAAGAGAAATTCCTGGTTGCTGATGTAATAAAAAAAAGCTCCTTCTGTGATCTTCTTTTAAGTGAATAAAACTAATGCGTAGCAGAGAGATAAAAACACCTTATGATTTAAAAACTAGCAATATAGCAGAAAAAAAAAATCTCAATCTGCAGAAGACAGAGTATATTTGACAATTTGGGAAAGTAAAACGAGAAATGCAACATTAAAATTTTGATATATGGAAAGCAAAACCTTGAATTAATAAGAAAACTAAAAAAGCATACAACATAGTGTTCTCTGGGTTTTGTACCACTGCTGCACATAGTAAAAATTAACTGAGAGGCACATGTTTTCATCTTGCATAATGCCTATATATGAAAATCAGCAACTATAACCTTGATGTACTGAGTATTCAAGAAATCCTTTTTGGAGAGGATGAAATCTTTTTTAAATGCTTTTTTTTAAAGAAGAAAGCTATCTAGTGCCTAGTACCATCAGTGAGGAATACAAAAGAAAAAATACAAGAAGAAAAATATACCCACCTGGCTACAGAATACATAAACAGGAAATCATTGTCAGGTGATCCAGGAGTCTTACTATAATCTGTATACTTCTTCTGTGTGGTACTTTTTATATCTTTCATTACAGATTCCATTTCTTTACTGAGGTTGGTTTCAGACTATGAACAAAGATACAAAAGAAGATTAGTTAATTTTACCTGAAGAAATGCAGCAGCTGATTGTAAAGAGTAGCAATTCCATATTTGTAAAACATGTTTGCAGGTTATGAAAAAATATGCATTAAAAGTCAGTATTCTGTCTCACAGAAGTGCCAGAATATTTTGGAAAGTTATTCTGATTTGTTCTGAATATGAAAACATAATTGTTTTGTCCATCTCCTAAGTTTAAGAATCTCAGTGCTTGTGCTATTTTAAAATATATTTGCACTGTACAAGTAAACAAAACCACAAAGCATCTCCATCAAGACTTGAAGGTAACAAAATTTAGTATCATTTATTCTGTCATTCAGAGGACCTCATGAAGCTTTGTAACACATAAGCACCAGCAAATTCCTCTTTCTGTAAAATAGTCCATACCTTACGAAGTTCTTAAGAGACATTGCTTAAATAGCTTCCAGTTACAATTACTATTGCTATTTTTTCATTGCATGGAAATTATAAATATATTTTATATTACATGACTTCATTCTATGCAAATTATTATGGAGAAAACAGAAAATGTACTCAATAAAAAAATTATATTAATCACATATTGTCACAGCTTTCAACAGTTGATTTTTAGTAGGTATCACATTAAATGGTCTAAGTTTCTTGATAAGAAAACAATAGTATGTTGTCTTCAATATCAGAAGAAAAGGAACTTTTCGAGGTTGCCAGGTTTCTAAAAGATCACAAATGCAATATAAAGTAAAAACTGAAAGGTAGAGGCAAATTAACAAGGATCTTTCTGCCTTACACTGATGCTTACTGGGAAAGTTCCCAGCTGCTCTTGAAGGTCTTCCACCTCTTGCACAAGATCTTGCATGCACTTGTTACTATGACTTTGCCAAACACTTCTTTCCATGTTGTTTCCAGGATAACAAGGAAGAACGCTGTTGGCAAACTGCCTACACAGGGGACAGGTAAATTCTCCTTTGTCCACTGAAAAACCCTGGAGGACTTGGTCATTCTAAAAGAAAAAAAGAAGATGTAGCTGAAACTTGCAAACAATCATAGTTTTCTTAGCTTGATATTTCAGGTGTATAGCTAAAAAAACCTAAGTCTGAAACCTCAAACTGTAAAGAAACAATAATTAGAACAGTTCCCCATTTTACTGATAAAGGTCTTAGCTACTAGAGACTGTCTTATAATCCTCCAACTCAATTAATTTTCCTGATTTTTAAGCACTCTCCATTGTCAACAATATCCCCATAATAAAGTAGAAAGACTTCAATGGATTATTTCCAACATTTCATGCCTGTTGTTTCTTTCTGACAATTCCTATAAAGTTTGAGACTCCAAGTACAGGCTGAAAAAAGCCTAATCAAGGAGCCATTGCCCAGCAGCGTGAGAACCCTGCTTATTTCTTGTATCACATGAAGGATGAAAGAATGGACACAGTTTGGAAAGTGAGGATATGTCCTCAGTATTCCAGTTAACTGGCAAGAAACACTGCTTCAGCTTCATGAGTTGCCTCCATGGCTTCCCATGCTGATATCTAATTGTATTATGTAAAAATAAATGTTTTATCCAAATGAACACAGGTCTATATAAATTATCTCAGTCCTAAACATGGTAGTAAATAGTCAAAATTATTATGCACTCATCTAGGTACTAGTAAAACATGCTAGATCAGAAGTTCACTTAAATAATCTAGAATCTTCAAGAACACAATTACATGGAGTAACAGTTTGTTTCAAGTTTAATAAAGAATCCACCAGAAAAATTACTTCAGAATTTATATGATGCAAAAAATCACTTTTCCAAAATTCTGTAAAGTGAGACTCTACCATGAAAGTCCAGATTTTGCTGCTATATTACTTTATGTATTTTTATATGTTATTTTATATTTATCTTGATGACACAATTACTGCTGCAAGCAAATTTAAATTAATATGGAAAAGAAAAATTCATCATGGGATCCAAGAAAGGTTGCACACCTCCTAATTTCTTTAGAGGTTAAGTTTCACAGTATGAGCAATGCTGATACTAAAAATACAAAGAATTGCTTGTTAAAATACAAGGAAAAATTTGCACAATTTTTCTCAAAATGAAAAAAAAACCAACAAAAATTAAAAAAAAATCCCTAAACCACAAAAAACAAACTAACAAAAACCACAACCTCCCTCCCCCACCAACCATTCCCCTCCCCCAAACAAACAAAACCCCTTCAAAAGACCCACCAAACCCAAAACCTGAAGAATTATCCTGTAAGTAATCTTGAACAAAAATGCTGGTTAATATGACACAAGAAGTCCTCATGTAGTTTTCATTTTTTTTGCACTGGTTAATTTTGTACAAGATTTTTTCTGATATATCAGAGTAACTGAAAACAAAGTACTTTTGTTAATAATGTCAAGATGCAATAATAGATTAAGTTAGTAAACTCTTGAAACATAATAAA
The DNA here is from genome assembly GCF_049639895.1 of Pseudopodoces humilis. Lineage (NCBI taxonomy): Eukaryota > Metazoa > Chordata > Aves > Passeriformes > Paridae > Pseudopodoces > Pseudopodoces humilis. The sequence continues at coordinate 19,428,366 of NC_142207.1, read as the reverse complement.
AGCATTCTGTACATTCATACAAAACATTTAATTGATCTGAACAGCATAAATCAAATTGATTTCAGTTAAAGCCGTTCAGATCCAAATAAACAACTATGATCTTCAGTTTTACTCACCCGTAAGGATTCCATGTAAGATTTGTGACAATCTATGTGTAAAGTGTGACCACAAGTTTGTACATAAACACCTCCTTCCCAGCCTATTGACACTGCTTGTAGGCAGGAACTCTAAAGCAAAGCAACAACAGTAAGAAAAAACAATGATTGTATATAAAGCTAAAAAAGTGTTTACCAAAACTTCAAGATTTACAAGATAGACAGATTTTTATTAGCATGCTACCTAATTAAAAGATATCCTGAGGAAATAAAGAAAGAAATCAATTTTATAAGAAGTGTTCATTTATGCTGACTGACATGGCTGCTATTATGCCATTCTTTCCAATAGTTAAATTAAACTTCTGCAGTTCTTGTCACTTAAGATAACAACTTCTTTAAGGAATCTCTTGTATTACTTCATGAAGGTGGGTCTAACTCCAACAGCTGTTCCAATAGCAGAAGTTATCCCATTTACAAGGGCAATATACTGTTCCAACACATTTCATTCAGTTTTGTAGATAACCAAAATAACAATACCACTGCTATATAATTAAATGACAATCTGTTATTAAAATTCAGTGTAAACACTTAGGGGTTTTAATGAGTTGTTGAACAGCATCATATATAACTTATCATAATTGGAAAAGAAAACAAATACTTGTTTAGGGAACTTAGTTGTATATTAGGTTTGTTTTGAAAACAGTGGCCTTATTGGAAGACTGCACTTACAGCTCACAGTTCCAAAAAAGTTACCCACTGGTATTTTTTTTTTTTTTCAGAAAATAATGACCTGAAGAAACAATCACCTCTGGCAAATTTATAAGGAACTCTAGAAAATTCTTTTGCAGAATATGTAACTAGAGTTAGTCTAAGTATTAAATCTCCATTTCTCAAAAACATCATACACAGACTGAAATGTACATTCTGGTTATACATTTAAAGAACAGAGAAAGATTTATGGCTATTAGAATTGGAAAATAATTTTTAATGTACACTGACCCTACAATGGTCTTAATGTATGATGTGAAATCAGAGTACCATAAATAACTCTGATACTTGCATTTTCTAAGGGTGTCCTAGTATATATATATATATGTATATATATATATATATATATGTGTGTGTGTGTGTGTGTGTGTGTGTATTTTTTTTAATTTTTTTTTCCTGCATGTGAGCTGGAAACCAAAGCAAAATTACAAATTTTTGCTGTGGGACGTCCTCCTGTTTACCATGCCTCAACCTGTCATTCATAATGTGCTGTAAGCCTCTCAGGCCATGAAATAAGAAAGACTTTCTCCTGCTGGCTCCTGCATGATTTAGTAGACTGCAGTCTTAATAATGTTGTATGATATACCTAGCTAAGCCCCAGAGAAGTAATATTTCATTCAGAAAAATCATTATTTACTGCATATATCTAATGATGCTACTGAGCAGCATTTGTAAAAGAAGAATTTAACAAAACCAACCAAACAAGAAAATAACCTCAAAGTCTCAGCCAGAAAGGCTTTATTATTCTTGAGCTCAGAAATAAAGGAGAGTCCAAAGCAAGCCACAGGCTTGGGATGGAGCACACCTATATCAAACTATTGGTAAACAGAGAGTACTGTGTGATTCTGGAAACAGTCCTATCAATTCAGTATATGAAATTTTATCTCCTAATCTTTAGTCATACCTCTCTCATACCTCTATATTAAAAATAATCCCTTTCAATGATTTTTCCTTTAATGGCAAGAACTCTACTCCCTGAAAGCGAGCATCAAATTCCAGCTAAGAAAGTGCAAGACAGAAGAAGTGATCTGTTTTGCCCCATCTCTATACAGCATGTAGCTTTTGAATGGCATTTTTGTTGACTTTTTTTCCCTCTAGCTGAATAAGCTAGATCATATTTCATAACTTAAAATTTTTACATCTAAGTGGAATTATTCACTTGCCTCCCAAAATCTATTGGAGGAAGTACACTTGTTGGAGAGGACACAGTTGATAAACAAAAGGACTTGTTACTGCTTAGCTCAGCCTGAACAAGACACTCAAGACACTGGCAGATGTTTCCAGTTTTATGTCCAAAACAATCTAAGGATTAGTTCTTTCATGCAGAGACATTTTTTTTAGCACAGTATTGACCTGAAAATGTGAAAGGAAAAATAGCTAACTCAACTGATGTTTGAAACAGGACTGGAATTTTTGAAAGTAGGATGCATTTGCTCATTCCGTTATGGTGCATGTTAGACTAATCTGCTGGTAGTGTTACTGCACAGAAAGGGAAATACACACTTCAATAAGATCAAGTTTTTGGTAACATTTTGATTGGAACTCCTTCCACTTGTAGTATGTGAACATGTAAAAATAAAGCTCCACTTCAGCACTACTTGAAAGCTTTTTATTACTTCATCAGGAAAAAGATATTAATTAACTATCTGAAACACTAAACCAGTATCATCAATGTCAAAAGAAGAAAAGCTTGTCCATTTTATTCTTTATTTAGCTTATTCTCAGCTAAAAAAATTGCTTGTTAGAAAACAATTTTTTGTTTAGGTCTTTTTGAGTTTCACTTTCCAGCAAGGAAATGCATGATATCTTCCTAAGAATAAGATGTTTTCTGAAAAGATTGACCCATTTTTAGGACTGTATCAAAACAATTATGAATTTTCTCCTTTCCATCCACTCATACTCCCCTTTCTCTGTAGTGGCTCAGAAATCTGTTACAGATTCAAGCAACTCTTTCCACTTACTTTGTGCTTCCAAAATACTTTGGCTACAGGAGAACTGGAGTTTGCTTAGACAATGAACCCAAATTTCAATTGTGTGGTCACACTGGGTTGTGAAATACCTTCTTTTAGGGCGTGTCTGCGTGGATGTTCAATGACTGTGTAGCCTGTAGATATACTAGATGCCTATCGCCACAAATATGACTGGGGAAAACCAGAAGCTATTTATAAATAAGAACCCCATGAAATGTAAACACTTCAGAATGACTGCAACATGAAAAAGCATTCTCTAAATGTAGAAATGAAACTAGGAGAACTCTATGTCCTAATTTCATTTATCTTCTCACATACAAATTTTTCTTAAGTGGTGGCCTTGTTCACATGAAATCCTTACATCTTTGAAGTATCGCTGTAGGGTTGTCAGCCTCACGTCGTGCAGCGCCGCACAGGTATCCCAGGGGTAGATCTGCTCCTCTTCAGTAGTTGGGAGTCTCTTTGGCTCAGTGCTGTTGCGGCATTGCCCCAACACTGCGTGAAAAAAAGCAGCAATACACATGCAATGGGTAACAACAGGCTGAACAATTAAGAAAACAATCAGGCATTTTTGATTTGTAACTATAAAGCCCTTTGTTGATGTTAAAAAGTAAAAACTTACTGAAGAATCTAAATACTGAAAGTTGCTCTTTTGCACTACTACATTATATGCATAGATATAATATACATATATATATATATATATATACAAACACCTCTATCACCTATATCCACTAACACTCGTATCTATGTATGCAGACACATTGATGGCTGTTTCATTTTCTTTTCCTTCCAGTACTGATTTTCCTGCAGGTCTATAATGCACTGATGCATTTGCAAAAGCTAATAGAAAGCAGGAGGGAATTAAACTGTTTGTTCTTTCCCCAAACTTTTAAGAAGTTCCTTATGTGTCTCATAGAGGAACATCCACAAAAAAAATGGGAAACCCTGTGCTTCCAGACTTCATGAGACACAAAAGGGTTTATGCACACATGCTAAAAGCTGCAGAAACACTGCTTTTTCTACAAGCCACACATTCATACCTGAGGACGCTTGTAACAGTACAACTAGCCCTGTAGGTCTGTCTTCAGTAGAAGGGCCACTTTGTCCACAAATAACACAGTCATATATTGCCTCAGAAACATGCTGTTCGGATGTAGCTACCTCCATGGCAACATCAGCATCTGGTGATTCTAAAGACAAATAAGAAATTTGATATTAAACAGAAGCAAAGAAATTCAATTGAGGATTTCCATCCAAGGAGGTCCAATCCATCTGCATTGAGGTAGTGATGAAAAAACTACAAAATAATTTCTCTAGTTTATCTACATCTAAAACATTGTCAGTTGTTTGAAATTAACCTTTCTACTTCCAAGAAAGACCCATACAAAATGAAGTATATGGTTTTCCATAGTGTGGAAATTACTCCCTGTGGAATTAAATGTTTCATTTGAGTTTTGTATTAAACTTGATTTATTTAAAACTTCTATAAAACAGAGAACTAACTTCTATTTCATTAGATACTATACTGAAAACTTGGAACATAGAGAGATTGAGAGCAACAATATGACACTCTAGTAAAACCAGATTTGCTCACAGCTGACTGAAACGACTTGAAGGAAAAATGACTGTTTTTTTAATGGTCCACATTGCTACTTCCTAGGAGCTACTTCTAGGAACTGGGCCTTATTAACGTGCAGCTCTGAAGTATCAAAGCCACTGCATTTGAGGTAGCTTCAATCACATGACAGTTGGTGGTGTTGATTTCAGGGCAATCCACTTTATGCTATGTTACAGTCAAAGAAAGAATTCTTTATTGGCTTGAATGAAAAGCATCTTAGGACTAAATGATCCACTCCTGGCTGCTCAGGAACACATAAAGCCAGCCTCTTAATCTAGAATATGTGGGTTCTTTGTGTCTTTCCTAGAACATAATTTTTCTAAAGGAAAACACTTCCTCCCTACCTTCAACCATACCCCTTTTCCCTCTGATTAAGTAGGCTGAGGTACTGGATAGAGAATCCAAAAACCTTGAGTACAGCAACAGTCTGCATGCAGAATTGCTTTTAGGAGAACTTCTGTCTTCTGAAAGTCTACTACAAGTTTGGCACAGGAGGCTGCTGCCATAAGGAGAGGCCTGTTGGGTGCCAGGCAGAATACTTCTTCGCTATAAAAAGTTCCATGCAATGCTATTGCTCACAGGGCTGAATCAAAAAAATGTTCTAGTAAGTACTGATTTCGTAGTCAATTATTGAGGGTTATATAAAAATGAACCTTGATCTTCACTGACGTGCAGTTGTTAATATTGTACACATGTCTGTCACCATCTAGTGGCAGCCAGATGTACAATGAAATAAGAAGCACAATGCATCAACTGCAAATGTCTAAAACATCCATGGAACTTAGAAACAAATGGTAGGGAGGGAAGTAAACACTTTCGATATTTAACATCACCTCATAATTATATAATGCATGATCATGTACACCTATGGATCAAATGCAAGAAATGACAAGGACTAGAGTTTCAGCTTCCTTTTCCCTCTTTTTCTAAAATATTATCAATATAATAGAAAATATGCAACCAAAATATGCTACATTTTTCAGAAGTGTAGAAAGAAAATACAATGTATCGATCTGATTTTGAGCAATTTAATGGAAGTCATCAAAATCTGTCAATATTTAATTTACAAAATAACACTCATTCATCCTAAACTGCATATTTTTAACCAGAAGGGAAAAAAACCCCAGAACTTAGGATTTAAAAGGTGTTTAAAATTAGTTCAGTATATGCAATTTATACTTTTATTGCCTATGAGGAACAGGCACATAAAAATCAGGCTAATTTAATATTAGAACTCAATGATTAAGTGCATGCTTCCTTCACAACTACTTAGATGTAGGTGTAGCCAGGCTACTCTGGCAAATAAACTTTCAAGGAAAGTAAGCTACTAGCTAGCACCAAGGAAGACTTCCTAATAAAATAATTTGCACCTGAACTAGTAAAAGAACGGGATATTGGAAAGAAATTAAAATCTCAAATAAGTAAGAATACCAGAAAAACTGTAACCAAACAAAACCCCTCACTTCTTTTTGAATTGACACTGATAAACCTCAGTTGTTCACTTAAACTAGCTCCAAAGATTTAACCTATTTGATTTCATAGATTTGTCCTTTGTAATGATGTCAGTGTGTGAAGAAGGAGCCAATGAAAAATACAAGGTAAGTCCCATGGTACTGCTATCAGTTCACCAGGTTTCTGCCATGAGATTTGTCTTATGTTGTAGTACACCTCATCCCCTCACAGTGGGTTCTTTTCTTTGTCCTTAGGAATTATTTCACAAATCTGAATAAATATGAACCTTAAAACACTGAAGGAGGATAGACAAATTTAAACAGTGACAAAAATTCAGGGAACAGCCAAACCCTGTAATTCCCAAGAGTTTTAAAAAAGTTAATTATTTTGCTTTAGTTTTTAGTATAGTATCTATAGTATAGATGATATAGATTTGTACCCATAGAAGTAGAGACACAAAGTTACAAAAACCTAGCACTTCCTACCTCCTAAGAAATTACTGATCTATCTGCTAAAAGCTAGCATACTGATGGACTGCAGAATGCATTGCTACCTGAATTTAATTTCATTTCTACTGTCCAGAGCTAAGGATGCATTCTATTATTTCCTCTACCCAGCAAACCCTGAAACCAAAAGGGCTTTGTAAACACAGAAAATATAGTTCACAATCTCCACTGACTGTAGTCAACATTTGTCCTGCTGTACACATTGTGTCAAAGTGGCCCCTTGGTATCAAAGCAACCATTAGTATGCTAATATTCTTTGCCCTGACCCAGCATATATATTCTCAAGAGATCAGTACCTAATTTATTTTTCTATCTGGGTTCAGAAGATTGAGTGTTAGGAAATATATGTCACCTTGCATTAAAACTCTGCGCTTCTTTTTAAATCTAACTAAGGAATGTTTCATGAAGGACAAAATGACATCCTGCTAAAACACACATTGTCAGAAAGACATAAAAGATCATTTACATACTGATCAGGATGCATTAAAAAAGTTTAAAAATCACACTGGCCACTTCAGAGACATGAAAACATGAAAAAATCGAAGGAATGAAAGATATCTTAGCATTTGTAATTAACAACTTAACCAAATTACCAATTTTCGATATGATAAGTAGTTCAGCAGCTGGCCTGGGACGGATCATACTTTGTTTTTATAAAATTCATAGGTCTTTACAAATACAACTGTAATTTGTTAAAGGCTACTATGAACCTAGACTTCAGTGGTTTTGTTTTGTTCTTATCAAGTCCCTTCTGAAGGTTATGAAGTTTCAAAAATGTCTTGCACAGAGTTACACATCACAAGATAAACCATGGCCTCACCCTGAGGCAGTGCTCTCAAAGAGCTCAGAGGAGCTGTAACCAGGAGCAGGAAGGCCTCTGGAGCTGAAACCAACACCACACTTTTGACTCTCTAGACAGTCCCTCAGACATCTCAAGAGCTCTATTTGCTGTTCTTAGAACACTTTTCTTGGTTTATTTTTCTCCTTTTTTTGTTTATCCTGCAGTCAAACAGCTAAAGACAGCACAGTGGATGATGCTGTTCTATCCTAGTTCATTAACATAACTGTTTCTAAATTTCACCTAATTACTTCCAGGCAAGCTTGAATGGCAGTGCAGTTCTGCAGATGTCACAGAATATAAATAGAAAGTAACAGGGGGCACAAATGGAAAGTGCTACATAATTGGATTTTTTTTCTACAGTAACTATGCGAAAGAAAATGCCAACCTTTATTTTAAGAATCTCAGATGAATTTGTGTATGTCAAGTCAAATAAATAAATTCTACTAGTAGAATGAGACACTTTTAATATTGAATAATTAACATGTAATTAGGTAACTTCCTTTTAAGCCATGTTCAATGCAATGGCAGCATCCCAACAACCAAAGAGGAATACCTCAGGGGATTAACAGTGCCTCTGTGCACTTTATTAAACACTTTAGAAACTAAAAATTATATGGGTTATAATAAAATAACCTTTAAGCTTTGGCTTTTTTCCATGATTCCTATCTCCTCCTAGACACATTTATTTTCAGATTATTTCCAATCTTCTATACTGTCAATAGAAAGGTATTATGAAGTTTTTAAATGCTATGCCCCAAACCAATGACAACAGTTCTCACATTTTAGCAATGCATCACATCTACTTTTCATAGCTGAAGTTTTAAAAGATGATGATATATAAATTTGCCGAAATGACACCAACTGAAACATCGACAAAACAAAGGAGCTGATACTTCACCATCGCTGCATTTTTGACAGTATTATTGCTGTTACAAGAAGTGAACAAAATCAATAAATAAATATACTGCTGTGCTTCAATCTATAAGAAAACTAATTGGTAACAGAGTTTGTGTGAGAGGGGAATGAATTCCTACAGATTTTGGTATGAAAGGTTTTTTTTTTATTTTCAAACAGCTATTTCAGCACTGATATGCTAGGATTCAGGGTAAACTTATGAATTACGTAAGAGTAGCTTTAAACTGAATAACTCCAGAAAGACCAGTTTCAAAATTCTTACTGTATCTTGTATTTTAGTTTTTTGCAAAATAGTTTTTTGCAACATTTTCAGTAATTTTCTGTATCATATAGAGACTGCATTCACAGCTAATCAAACCACTTAGATTCTAAAACCTGAAGAAAATATTCCTGGCAAAAATGAAGCTAAATTTTGAAACAAACTCCATGCACTATAATGGTATATGATGTTACTTTCTGAGAACTATTTTAATGCCAGTCAGATCATAGTACTGAACATATGGACAATAGTACTACATCAGCGTATTTTCATAACAAAGTCAGAAAATGGAATGACAACACAGAAGACACTGAAAACAGTTAGTGAAAATTCAAAGTAATTATTAGTTAACACAA